>NC_084554.2:17930000-18092500 GCF_033978685.3 Nerophis lumbriciformis
GACATCAACGTTTTATATAGTGGTGACAGACACGTTCATACCAATATGTATCATGTTCAATATTTACCATATTTTGATCATTTTAACCAATACTGATGTCTTCAGCACATTGATTTCCGTTTCCATAGCAGCGCACTTCCGACTTCTCGCAACAAATACGTGTTCCTACTTCTGGAAACAAAGGCGTGTGTGTTTTCTAATCATGGCAGAATCAATAACAGACAATGAAAACGACTATTTTTGGACAAATGAGGATTCACAACCTTATATTTTTGAAGCTGAACATACTGAGGATGAACTACTGCTTCTAGAAGCGAGCACACAGGAAGGGTGAAACGTTGGAGCAGACGGAAGCCGACAGAGTGAGGTAAAAGTGACGACTCGATAAATGTGGAATTTGAAGCCATTCTATTTTTGACATAAATGGAGTGCTTACCCAAATAAACAGGAAAAAAATGTCCCCGGCCAGCTGGACCAAACGCACAACTGTCCATCGAGTGAGTCAAACTTTAAATGTTAATTTTGATACACGCAGCACACCACGCTTGTTATTACAACCACAGTACATACACTGTCGAGCTCGCTGTGTACAAACAAAACATGGATTGTGGGCTAAAACTTTACAGATACTGTAATATGATTGAACTCAAACTCAAATGTGTTTCGTGTTGTCGTATATCTTTTCGCAGAGAGTTTTTACGGCTAACACCGTAGCACACTGGGGCGGTATGGCTTGGTTGGTAGAGTGGCCGTGCCAGCAACTTGAGGGTTCCAGGTTCGATCCCCGCTTCCGCCATCCTAGTCAGTGCCGTTGTGTTCTTGGGCAAGACACTTTACCCACCTGCTCCCAGTGCCACCCACACTGGTTTAAATGTAACTTAGATATTGGGTTGCGCTATGTAAAGCACTTTGAGTCACTAGAGAAAAAGCGCTATATAAATATAATTCACTTCACTTCATGATGTGTTACTACACTCCCTTCCTCAGTGTTCGCTCTTACAATAACATTGACGGTTGTTTTACAGGTAAATGAAGTATTGTTGACAGTTCTTGAATGCATTTTTAAAGGGATTTTGTGGTAGAATTGATTGCTCCCTTTAGCTGCGTTGCTAGCTACCAAGAAAGAGACAATTTTTATATGTTAGAAAGCGAAAAAAAAAAGAAAAAAAAATACTTTTGTCTTCTTGTCCCTCATAATGAATGTGAACGATAGGCAAAATTCCCCGAAAAAGTTCTAAAAACAAAATCACAGGATTTCAACAACAATTGGAAAACTGTATTGATGTTTTACTCTTTTTATACGACACAGACTTACATGGCAGGTAAATGGTAAATGGTTATACTTGCATAGCGCTTTTCTACCTTGAAGGCACGCAAAGCGCTTTGACACTATTTCCACATTCCTCCATTCACACACACATTCACACACTGATGGCGGGAGATGTCATGCAAGGCGCTAACCACGACCAGTGTTGGGACTAACGCGTTCCAGAGTAACGCGTTACTGTAACGCCGTTAGTTTCGGCGGTAACTAGTAATCTAATGCGTTATTTTTTATATTCAGTAACTCAGTTACCGTTACGACATGATGCGTTACTGCGTTATTTTACGTTATTTTTTATGTAGTATCGGCTAGAAACAGAAGATCTGAGTGTGTTTTATTGCAGCGCTGCGGTGTCGTCCTTGTGTGTCACAAGGAAAAGAAGAGGCGTGCAGAGAAGAGGCGTGCTTTGTGTGGGTGGGGGCGGAGGGGCTCCCAGACAGTAGTTGAGGGGCGCAGGGGAGACTTTCCTCCAGGGCCTATGTACTTCAGGGCTAACAACCTTCACTTTACCCGGAAGTGGGTCTTTACAGCTGAAGGTGAATGACGAGGCCGGCGGTTTGTTGCAACTTTGTGACTTTATTGGACGCAGCCATCCACCAAGCTAGAGCACCTGCACGCACTCACTGTCGCCGGTCCCTCACCTGTCTCGCCCACTTACTCACTGACGTCACTCACCTCACATGCTGTCATATCTTAAAGGGCCACACACACACACACACACACACACATACGCTACTCTCATAACAACTAACAAGACATCATGGTGAAGCCAGAAGTCAAGTTTCTTAACATGGAGACATTCTCAATACTTTTCTTTTGTCGAGCACAAAGAAAATAACATTTTAGTTAAATGTAAGTTGTGTCTTGGATCAAAGATCCTATCTACTTAAAGTTAAAGTTAAAGTGCCCTTATGTTGCAGCTATTTCAAATAGTTTTGTCAATTTGTTCTGGCCTGAAATAAATTGGCCCTTGAAACATATCTTTGTCTTTGTGTGTTGAATGTAGACCACATTGCTTTCTGAGTTCAGTGATGCAAATGCATGTCAAGTTGATCAACAGATTGTATTATTCTCCAGTGCAATAACAGCACTGAAATGAAGGCCAAATGGGCATTAATGGGAGCCTTTAAAAAAAAAAAGGGGAAAAAAAGAAGTAACTAAATAGTTACTTTTCACAGTAACGCATTACTTTTTGGTGTAAGTAACTGAGTTAGTAACTGAGTTACTTTTGAAATAAAGTAACTAGTAACTGTAACTAGTTACTGGTTTTCAGTAACTAACCACGACCCATCAAGAGCAAGGGTGAAGTGTCTTGCTCAAGGACACAACAGATGTGACTCGGTTGGTAGAAGCTGGTAAAGCACATACTCAAAGCTCATTGTCAAATGACTGTACTTTTTAAAGTATTATAAATCATAACAGTAGTAATTAATTATAATTACAAACAACAAAACCAAAGGCTTCTATATTTGTCCACTACCTGTTCTGTCTCCGTGTATGTTTTACGCTTGAAAAGTCTTCGTCCATCCTAAACATTTATTTATGTTCCAACACATTTACCCCCGCATGTGAAGAGCATTTGTGAGCTGTTGAGAGCGATCTGTCGCATAAATAATTGTTATTGGTAAATGAGAGGCGAAGAGGGATTATCATCACACTTCAACATCTCTAATATGTAAATGCTGCCTTTTGGCTAGGTCAGCATTGTAGATGAAAATATGTTCCTAATTGTCTTTTTTTTACATGTCGGTTGTTTGTGTGCCTCCTACTGGAAATGTTACTCCCCTGTTCTATTTGTCAGTCGCCATGGTTCCCAGGGGAGGGCGGTAGCAACTGAGCACAGCTGTTTGTAATCAACACACCCTATTTTGTCTGATCACTGGCACCTGCTGGTGCGAGATCTTTCCACAGTACTCCCACCATATTGTGTCTTCACCAGTGCATCACCTACAAACCCCGTTTCCATATGAGTTGTGAAATTGTGTTAGATGTAAATATAAACGGAATACAATGATTTGCAAATCCTTTTCAACCCATATTCAGTTGAATGCACTACAAAGATATTTGATGTTCGAACTCAGAAACTTTTATTTTTTTTTGGCAAATAATAATTAACATAGAATTTCATGGCTGCAACACGTGCCAAAGTAGTTGGGAAAGGGCATGTTCACCACTGTGTTACATGGCCTTTCCTTTTAACAACACTCAGTAAACGTTTGGGAACTGAGGAGACACATTTTTGAAGCTTCTCAGGTGGAATTCTTTCCCATTCTTGCTTGATGTACAGCTTAAGTTGTTCAACAGTCCGGGGGTCTCCGTTGTGGTATTTTAGGCTTCATAATGCGCCACACATTTTCAATGGGAGACAGGTCTGGACTACAGGCAGGCCAGTCTAGTACCCGCACACTTTTACTATGAAGCCACGTTGATGTAACACGTGGCTTGGCATTGTCTTGCTGAAATAAGCAGGGGCGTCCATGGTAACGTTGCTTGGATGGCAACATATGTTGCTCCAAAACCTGTATGTACCTTTCAGCATTAATGGCGCCTTCACAGATGTGTAAGTTACCCATGTCTTGGGCACTAATACACCCCCATACCATCACAGATGCTGGCTTTTCAACTTTGCGCCTATAACAATCCGAATGGTTCTTTTCCTCTTTGGTCCGGAGGACACGACGTCCACATTTTCCAAAAACAATTTGAAATGTGGACTCGTCAGACCACAGAACACTTTTCCACTTTGTATCAGTCCATCTTAGATGAGCTCAGGCCCAGCAAAGCCGACGGCGTTTCTGGGTGTTGTTGATAAACGGTTTTCGCCTTGCATAGGAGAGTTTTAACTTGCACTTACAGATGTAGCGACCAACTGTAGTTACTGACAGTGGGTTTCTGAAGTGTTCTTGAGCCCATGTGGTGATATCCTTTACACACTGATGTCGCTTGTTGATGCAGTACAGCCTGAGGGATCGAAGGTCACGGGCTTAGCTGCTTACGTGCAGTGATTTCTCCAGATTCTCTGAACCCTTTGATGATATTACAGACCGTAGATGGTGAAATCCCTAAATTCCTTGCAATAGCTGGTTGAGAAAGTTTTTTCTTAAACTGTTCAACAATTTGCTCACGCATTTGTTGACAAAGTGGTGACCCTCGCCCCATCCTTGTTTGTGAATGACTGAGCATTTCATGGAATCTACTTTTATACCCAATCATGGCACCCACCTGTTCCCAATTTGCCTGTTCACCTGTGGGATGTTCCAAATAAGTGTTTGATGAGCATTCCTCAACTTTATCAGTATTTATTGCCACCTTTCCCAACTTCTTTGTCACGTGTTGCTGGCATCAAATTCTAAAGTTAATGATTATTTGCAACAAAAAAAAATGTTTTTTCAGTTTGAACATCAAATATGTTGTCTTTGTAGCATATTCAACTGAATATGGGTTGAAAAGGATTTGCAAATCATTGTATTCAGTTTATCTTTACGTCTAACACAATTTCCCAACTCATATGGAAACGGGGTTTGTACTCCAAGCTCCTGTTTGTGTCATCCTGTTTTGTCCAGCTTAGCCATTGTTGTGACTTTGTGCTCAGTCTCCCTGTCTTTCCCGGAAGACCACGTTTTGCCCTTTTTTTTTTGCCAATCTAAACGCTCAACAGTGCTTCAAATCAAACCATTTGACATCAGATTCAGGCCACATCAGGAGGTAGTCCTGAATCCATTGGTGTCTGATTTTTTCAAATGTGACTTAAATCGCAACGCATGTGACTTTTTAGTCAGCTTTGAGTGAGCGAGAAAAATGCCGTCACCACACTGCAAAAAGTCAATCAATCAATCAATCAATCAATCTTTATTTATATAGCCCTAAATCACAAGTGTCTCAAAGGGCTGCACAAGCCACAACGACATCCTCGGTACAAAGCCCACATACGGGCAAGGAAAAACTCACCCCAGTGGGACGTCGATGTGAATGACTATGAGAAACCTTGGAGAGGACCGCATATGTGGGTAACCCCCCCCCTCTAGGGGAGACCGAAAGCAATGGATGTCGAGTGGGTCTGACATAATATTGTGAGAGTCCAGTCCATAGTGGATCCAACATAATAGTAAGAGTCCAGTCCATAGTGGGGCCAGCAGGACACCATCCCGAGCGGAGACGGGTCAGCAGCGCAGAGATGTTCCCAGCCGATGCACAGGCGAGCGGTCCACCCCGGGTCCCGACTCTTGACAGCCAGCACTTCATCCATGGCCACCGGACCTGTGCCCCCCCCCCCTCAAGGAAAAGGGGAGCAGAGGAGAAAAGAAAAGAAACGGCAGATCAACTGGTCTAACAGGGGGGCTATTTAAAGGCTAGAGTATACAAATGAGTTTTAAGATGGGACTTAAATGCTTCTACTGAGGTAGCATCTCTAATTGTTACCGGGAGGGCATTCCATAGTACTGGAGCCCGAATAGAAAACGCTCTATAGCCCGCAGACTTTTTTTGGGCTCTGGGAATCACTAATAAGCCGGAGTTCTTTGAACGCAGATTTCTTGCCGGGACATATGGTACAATGCAATCGACAAGATAGGACGGAGCTAGACCGTGTAGTATTTTATACGTAAGTAGTAAAACCTTAAAGTCACTTCTTAAGTGCACAGGAAGCCAGTGCAGGTGAGCCAGTATAGGCGTAATATGATCAAACTTTCTTGTTCTTGTCAAAAGTCTAGCAGCCGCATTTTGTACCAACTGTAATTTTTTAATGCTAGACATAGGGAGACCCGAAAATAATAGACGAGACGTAACGAACGCATGAATAATGATCTCAGCGTCGCTAGTGGATAAAATAGAACGAATTTTAGCGATATTACGGAGATGAAAGAAGGCCGTTTTAGTAACACTCTTAATGTGTGATTCAAACGAGAGAGTTGGGTCGAAGATAATACCCAGATTCTTTACTGATTCGCCTTGTGTAATTGTTTGGTTGTCAAATGTTAAGGTGGTATTATTAAATAAATGTCGGTGTTTAGCAGGACCGATAATCAGCATTTCCGTTTTCTTGGCGTTGAGTTGCAAGAAGTTAGCGGACATCCATTGTTTAATTTCATTAAGACACGCCTCCAGCTGACTACAATCCGGCGTGTTGGTCAGCTTTAGGGGCATGTAGAGTTGGGTGTCATCAGCATAACAATGAAAGCTAACACCGTATTTGCGTATGATGTCGCCTAGCGGCAGCATGTAGATACTAAAGAGTGCAGGGCCAAGAACCGAACCCTGAGGAACTCCGCACGTTACCTTAACATAGTCCGAGGTCACATTATTATGGGAGACGCATTGCATCCTGTCAGTAAGATAAGAGTTAAACCACGACAAAGCTAAGTCTGACATACCAATACATGTTTTGATACGCTCTAATAAAATATTATGATCGACGGTATCGAAAGCAGCGCTAAGATCAAGAAGCAGCAACATAGATGACGCATCAGAATCCATCGTTAGCAGTAGATCATTAGTCATTTTTGCGAGGGCTGTCTCCGTAGAGTGATTTGCCCTGAAACCGGATTGAAAAGGTTCACAGAGATTGTTAGACACTAAGTGTTCATTTAGCTGCTGTGCGACAATTTTTTCGAGGATTTTCGAAATAAAGGGAAGGTGGGACACCGGTCAGTGTTCAAAAACATGAAAAAAGCAAACAGAAATTAGGGGTATTTTATTTGAACTAAGCAAAATTATCTGCCAATAGAACAAGAAAATGTGGCTTGTCAAGAATTTCCAAAACAAGTAAAATTAGCTAACCTCAATTAACCCAAAAATACCTTAAAATAAGTATATTGTCACTAATAACAACTGTACTACTATATGAGTATGTATTTTCTATTGTTTCATTGAAAATAAAACAGCAAAGTCCATTTGGCTGTTTTAATATGAGACACAATTGTGTCAAAGTCATGATTTTTTTTTTCGTGCTTCAAATAAGAAATTATTACTTTAAAAAAGTAGTTTTATACTTGTGAGTGTTGATGACACAGCTTTGCAACAGTTGATATTCTAGTTTCAAGCATGTTTTACTCAATATAGGTCATCAAATCTCAGCAACAAGCTGTAATATCTTACTGAGATCATTTAGGAGCAAAACCCTTAAAACAAGTAAAACACTCTAACATAAAGTCTGCTAAGTGAGAAGAATTATCTTATCAGACAGACAAGCAAATATCAGCCTTATTTGAGATATTTAATCTTACTGAGATTTCAGTTTTTGCAGAGCAGCGGAAGGGAATATTTCATCACAACATGTCTTGGTGAGAAAAGTCTATTTAAGACGACCAAATGTTTAGTGCAACACTTGTCAATAGTGTGCAAATAATAGGTAATGTGTAATATATGAATATATATTTTTATTCCGAAGAAATCGTGATTTTTGAAGGACCAGAACAGACGCGGTGGCGCAATTGCTTATATGTGAGTTTTTTGTTGTTTTTTTAAAGGGGAACATTATCACCAGACCTATGTAAGCGTCAATATATACCTTGATGTTGCAGAAAAAAACATATATTTTTTTAACCGATTTCCGAACTCTAAATGGGTGAATTTTGGCGAATCAAACGTCTTTCTAATATTCGCTCTCGGAGCGATGACGTCACAACGTGACGTCGCATCGGGAAGCAATCCGCCATTTTCTCAAACACCGAGTCAAATCAGCTCTGTTATTTTCCGTTTTTTTCGACTGTTTTCCGTACCTTGGAGACATCATGCCTCGTCGGTGTGTTGTCGGAGGGTGTAACAACACGAACAGGGACGGATTCAAGTTGCACCAGTGGCCCAAAGATTCGAAAGTGGCAAGGAATTGGACGTTTGTTCCGCACACTTTACCGACGAAAGCTATGCTACGACAGAGATGGCAAGAATGTGTGGATATCTTGCGACACTCAAAGCAGATGCATTTCCAACGATAAAGTCAAAGAAATCTGCCGCCAGACCCCCATTGAATCTGCCGGAGTGTGTGAGCAATTCAGGGACAAAGGACCTCGGTAGCACGGCAAGCGATGGCGGCAGTTTGTTCCCGCAGACGAGCGAGCTAAACCCCCTTAATGTCTTGGCTCACACCGTCCCGAAGATGATCAAGAGAAGAATATCAACCCTAGCTTCCCTGGCCTGCTGACATGAGGGTATGTCTACAGAATATATTAATTGATGAAAATTGGGCTGTCTGCACTCTCAAAGTGCATGTTGTTGCCAAATGTATTTCATATGCTGTAAACCTAGTTCATAGTTGTTAGTTTCCTTTAATGCCAAACAAACACTTACCAATCGTTGGTTGGAAGGCGATCGCCGAATTCGTCCTCGCTTTCTCCCGTGTCGCTGGCTGTCGTGTCGTTTTCGTCGGTTTCGCTTGCATATGGTTCAAACCGATATGGCTCAATAGCTTCAGTTTCTTCTTCAATTTCGTTTTCGCTACCTGCCTCCACACTACAACCATCCGTTTCAATACATGCGTAATCTGTTAAATCGCTTAAGCCGCTGAAATCCGAGTCTGAATCGGAGCTAATGTCGCTATAGCTTGCTGTTCTTTCCGCCATGTTTGTTTGTGTTGGCTTCACTATGTGACGTCACAGGAAAATGGACGGGTGGTTAAAATCAGGCACTTTGAAGCTTTTTTTAGGGATATTGCGTGATGGGTAAAATTTTGAAAAAAACTTCGAAAAATATAATAAGCCACTGGGAACTGATTTTTAATGGTTTTAACAATTCTGAAATTGTGATAATGTTCCCCTTTAAACCTCCCGTAGATCCACACTGATGTCTCGCACCTCTACTTAACAGCCATTAAAAGATTAGAACCCTCCCAAATATATTACACTATATACATCCATTCATACATTACCATATTTTTCGGAGTATAAGTCGCTCCGGAGTATAAGTCGCACCGGCTGAAAATGCATAATAAAGAAGGAAAAAAACATATATAAGTCGCACTGGAGTAAAAGTCGCATTTTTGGGGGGGAATTTATTTGATAAAACCCAACACCAAGAATAGACATTTGAAAGGTAATTTAAAATAAATAAAGAATAGCGAACAACAGGCTGAATAAGTGTACGTTATATGACGCATAAATAACCAACTGAGAACGTGCCTGGTATGTTAACGTAACATATTATGGTAAGAGTCATTCAAATAACTATAACATATAGAACATGCTATACGTTTACCTACTCTCTAAATCCCATGAAATCTTATACGTCTTGTCTCTTACATCAGTGGTTCTCAAATGGGGGTATGCGTACCCCTGGGGGTACTTGAAGGTATGCCAAGGGGTACGTGAGATTTTTTTTCAAATATTCTAAAAATAGCAACAATTCAAAAATCCTTTATAAATATATTTACTGAATAATACTTCAACAAAATATGAATGTAAGTTCATAAACTGAACATCAAATCAAGTAGGCTACTCCATTCATTACCATAAACCCAGAGTTTCCCCCATGCCGTGATGGTTTGACCCTACCTGGCGGTGCCACACGGCACCAACTGTCAATCAACTAAAAGATCCTCAGTGAAGCACAAGCTCAGGTTTCTCACTAAAATGTCTGTCAAAAAGAACTGTGAAAAGAAATGCAACAATGCAATATTCAGTGTTGACAGCTAGATTTTTTGTGGACATGTTCCATAAATATTGATGTGAAAGATTTATTTTTTTGTGAAGAAATGTTTAGAATTAAGTTTATGAATCTCTATTACAATCTCCAAAGAGGGCACTTTAAGTTGATGATTACTTCTATGTGTAGAAATCTTTATTTATATTTTAATCACTTGTTTATTTTTCAACAAGTTTTTAGTTATTTGTATATCTTTTTTTCCAAATAGTTCAAGAAAGACCACTACAAATGAGCAATATTGTGCACTGTTATACAATTTAATAAATCAGAAACTGATGACATAGTGCTGTATTTTACTTCTTTATCTCTTTTTTTCAACCAAAAAATGCTTTGCTCTGATTAGGGGGGTACTTGAATTAAAAAAATGTTCACAGGGGGTACATCACTGGAAAAAGGTTGAGAACCACTGTCTTACGTGAATGAGCTAAATAATATTATTTGATATTTTACGGTAATGTGTTAATAATTTCACACATAAGTCGCTCCTGAGTATAAGTCGTATAAACTATGAAAAAAACTGCGACTTATAGTCAGAAAAATACGGTATATTACTGACATTTATTTTCACGTAAAAAACAAAAACGCTTCATTTCTAATGTGTGGCAACTTTTATTTTATTTTGTATTATTGCGACTTCCTCCCGGTCAACTTCCTTCCATGCAAAAAAAGTGAAGTCGAGGCCACATTGGAGGCCACATTTTTTAATTAAAGGGGAACATTATCACAATTTCAGAATTGTTAAAACCATTAAAAATCAGTTCCCAGTGGCTTATTATATTTTTCTAAGTTTTTTTTAAAATTTTACCCATCACGCAATATCCCTAAAAAAAGCTTCAAAGTGCCTGATTTTAACCACCCGTCCATTTTCCTGTGACGTCACATAGTGAAGCCAACACAAACAAACATGGCGGAAAGAACAGCAAGCTATAGAGAAATTAGCTCGGATTCAGACTCGGATTTCAGCGGCTTAAGCGATTCAACAGATTACGAATGTTTTGAAACGGATGGTTGTAGTGTGGAGGCAGGTAGCAAAAACGAAATTGAAGAAGAAACTGAAGCTATTGAGCCATATCGTTTTGAACCATATGCAAGCGAAACCGACGAAAACGACACGACAGCCAGCGACACGGGAGAAAGCGAGGACGAATTCGGCGATCGCCTTCTAACCAACGATTGGTATGTGTTTGTTTGGCATTAAAGGAAACTAACAACTATGAACTAGGTTTACAGCATATGAAATACATTTGGCAACAACATGCACTTTGAGAGTGCAGACAGCCCAATTTTCATCAATTAATATATTCTGTAGACATACCCTCATGTCAGCAGGCCAGGGAAGCTAGGGTCGATATTCTTCTCTTGATCATCTTGGGACGGTGTGAGCCAAGACATCCAGGGGGGTTTAGCTCGCTCGTCTGCGGGAACAAACTGCCGCCATTGCTTGCCGTGCTACCGAGGTCCTTTGTCCCTGAATTGCTCACACACTCCGGCAGATTCAATGGGGGTCTGGCGGCAGATTTCTTTTAGACTTTATCGTTGGAAATGCATCTGCTTTGAGTGTCGCAGGATATCCACACATTCTTGCCATCTCTGTCGTAGCATAGCTTTCGTCGGTAAAGTGTGCGGAACAAACGTCCAATTCCTTGCCACTTTCGAATCTTTGGGCCACTGGTGCAACCTGAATCCGTCCCTGTTCGTGTTGTTACACCCTCCGACAACACACCGACGAGGCATGATGTCTCCAAGGTACGGAAAACAGTCGAAAAAACGGAAAATAACAGAGCTGTTTTGACCCGGTGTTTGAGAAAATGGCGGATTGCTTCCCGATGCGACGTCACGTTGTGAAGTCATCGCTCTGAGAGCGAATATTTAATTCGCCAAAATTCACCCATTTAGAGTTCGAAAATCGGTAAAAAAATATATGGTCTTTTTTCTGCAACATCAAGGTATATATTGACGCTTACATAGGTCTGGTGATAATGTTCCCCTTTAATAACAATCTCGTAGAAAGGGTCAAGCATTTCAAATTCTTAGGGGTGAACATAACAGAAGATCTATGCTGGGACATTAACACTGCTTCTACAGTCGGAAAGGCCCAACAACGTCTTTTTTTTGTGAAGAAACTAAAATGCGCAAACATTCCGCAGAAATCAATGGTCAACTTTTACAACTGTGCCATCAGCAGTGTCCTCACTTACGGATTTTTAGTGTGGTTTGCTCGCCGCACTAAAGCGAACCAACAGGCCCGCCAGTGAGTGGTTAAAGCGGTGGGGAAAATTACAAGGACGATACTCCCAGAGATGAGTGCCATGTATACAACTCGCTGCCTAAAGCGAGTACACAACATCCTGAAGGACATATACCACCCAGCACATGGCCTCTTCAACCTGCTACCCTCTGGAAGGAGGTATAGATCGATTCGCGCCAGGACCACCAGAATGTCTCACAGTCTGTATCCCCAGGCTGTGAGACTGCTAAATGAACAGCCTGCCCCTTTGCTGCCCCGGACCATCTTATTACCTCACTCTTCACCCCCTCAATAATTGTGCTCTGGACATTGCATCGCTGCAACATCAACGTAACACCCATCAGAGATCTGACTGTTCCCACCCCCACACCCCTCTTATCGCGATCTTCCTGACAATGCTAAAATGCTCAAATGTAAACTATTGTCAACCTGCACATCAATGCAGTTTCTATGCTGCTGGACAAAGCTCAAACAAAATCTCGTTGTTCATGTATGACTTAAGTGTTATTATGACAATGACAATAAAGGAATTGATTGATTGATGCGCGTTTAAACTGGAGTCTGATAAAAATCACATTTTACTTGCAGTTTAAACAGTCAGATGGAAAAAAATCGGATTTTAAAAAAAAAACTGATTTGGGCTACTTTGGCCTGCAATGTAAACGTAGTCCAAATCCCATAGTTGTGTGATTAAAGGCCTTTATGTTGCGCTCTACCTTGCTGGTGTTTTTTGGGATCTTCCCAAAAGTCAATTGTAACGGTCTTATTCTGGATAAATAAATATTAAATAAATATATAAATACGCGTAAACTAGGAAGTAAATGTTTTAATACTACATCACCCAGAAGGTTTAGCACAGGAACAGGAAGTAGGTCTGAGCTCTGTGGGAGGACGACAGTTGTGTAGTTTAAGCAATAAAGAGTTGATATATTCTTACATGTCGTTATTGCTTCATCTACTGTACACAAGAAACAGAGTTTTAATTTGATCTGAGATAGGCTCCAGCACCCCCCGCGACCCCGAAAGAGACAAGCGGTGGAAAATGGATGGATGGATGTTTTCATTAGGCAATTGGTGTGTGCTTTTGAGTGCCGCTCGGAGACAAATTTGTCAAAAATGATGCTGATTGGCCAAAATATGCAGGGAAGTTATACGGGAGTTGTGAGGGTGTATATACAAAATCCAAAACCAGTGAAATTGGTACGTTGTGTAAATCATAAATAAAAACAGAATACAATGATTTGCAAATCATGCATCAAAAACCGGCATCAGTGTGTAAAGGATATCACCGCATGGGCTCAGTAACCCTTCAGAAAACCACTGTCAGCAACTACAGTTTGTCGATACATCTTTAAGTGCAAGTTAAAACTCTACTATGCAAAGCCACAGCCATTTATCAACAACACCCAGAAGCGGCGCGAGCTTCGCTGGGCCCGAGTTCATCGAAGATGGACTGATGCAAAGTGGAAAAGTGTTCTGTGGTCTGACGAGTTCAAATTTCAAATTGTTTTTCGAAACTGTGGACGTCGTGTCCTCCGGACCAAAGAGGAAAAGAACCATCCGGATTGTTATAGGCGCAAAGTTGAAAAGCCAGTATCTGTGATGGTATGGGGGTGTATTAGTGCCCAAGGAATGGGTAACTTACACATCTGTGAAGGCACCATTAATGCTGAAAGGTACATACAAGTTTTGGAGCAACATATGTTGCCATCCAAGGAACTTTATCATGGACGCCCCTGCTTATTTCAGCAAGACAATGCCAAGCCACGTGTTACAACAGCGTGGCTTCATAGTAAAAGATTCCGGGTACTAGACTGGCCTGCCTGTAGTCCAGACCTGTCTCCCATTGAAAATGTGTGGCGCAATATGAAGCCTAAAATACCACAACGGAGACCCCCGGACTGTTGAACAACTTAAGATGTACATCAAGCAAGAATGGGAAAAAATTCCACCTGAAAAGCTTCAAAAATTGGTCTCCTCAGTTCCCAAACTGAGTGTTGTTAAAAGGAAAGGCCATGTAACACAGTGGTAAAAATGCCCCTCTGACAACCTTTTTGCAATGTGTCGCTGCCATTAAATTCTAAGTTAATGATTATTTGCAAAAATAAATTAAATTTCTCAGTTCGAACATTAAATATCTTGTCTTTGCAGTCTATTCAATTGAATATAAGTTGAAATGGATTTGCAAATCATTGTTTTCGGTTTTTATTTCCGAATTACACAACGTGCCAACTTCACTGGTTTTAGGTTTTGTAATTCACAGGTTTAGTCGAATTTTTGTGAACAAAGGCTCCTTTTTGATCCTCATCTTCTATACGGGAAGCAGGTTCACCGTCACTGAGTGGGAGTGCAGCCAAGTGACTCACTACACTATCAGTGACCTTTTCACTGCAATCGTGTTCTTATTCAAACTTGACCTTACCTGAAATCCCTGAAAGACAATTCTCTGCTCCTTATTGCTGATGCTCGTCGTGGTGAATGTGACACTTTTGTCTTTCCCGTTCAAAGTCACCGCAGCCTGGATCTCTTTCTTCTTGGACAGCACCCTCCACAGGTCAAAGTTCAATGTTGGAGCGATCCCCTTTAAACGGATGGTGGCCACAAACACATAGGATGGAGGAAGGCCCTCAGGGAAAATCTCACTAGTGAAAAGAGGTACACTGTATTAGAATACTGTCAAGTAGGTAATTATTAGAGCTGCAACTCACGATTATTTTGATAGTCGACTGCAGTAGTCGGATCATTTTTCTCGATTACTCAACGACTCAAGCAATTATTGCTATGATCTGCTGTACACATTTGAGTTTGATGGTGAGTCTGTGACTTAATTTTAACTCTATAGTACATTTAATTGTAACAAAATAAACAAATTACTGCGGAACAAATGTTTTTACTTTATTCCACAAAGTATATAAACACTGGGAAAAAATAAATCAACAACAAAGTGCATGTAAACATGACATTCAGTGTAAAGAATGCTTTTATCCGATACTGTTAGGGTTATTTAGCTGTGATTATTTAACAAAAGGAATAGACATTCTACAGAGGCACTATAGAGAGCCTGCTGACCAACAGCATCTCTGTCTGGACTGGAGCCTGCAATGCCTCAGACTGGAAGTCTCTCCAGAGAGTGGTGAGGACGGCGGAAAAGATCATCAGGACTCCTCTTCCTCCTATCCAGGAGATCGCAAAAAGCCGCTGCCTGACCAGGGCTCAGAAAATCTGCAAAGACTCCTCCCACCCCCAAGGACTGTTTTCACTGCTGGACTCTAGAAAGAGGTTCCGCAGCCTCCGAAGCAGAACCTCCAGGTTTTGTAATAGCTTCTTCCCTCAGGCCATAAGACTCTTGAACGCATCATAATTAAATTATCCCCTCAACTCCCCCCAAAATGGATTAACTCGCTGGAATAAAAAAGACAATACAACATACATCCATAAACGTGGACGCATGTGAAAAAGTGCAATATATTTATCTGTACAGTAATCTATTTATTTATTTATACATATTTATATATATTTATTTATTTTATATATATATTTATATATTATTTATATATATTTATCTATTTATATATGCACCGTATTGCTTTTTTATCCTGCACTACCATTTGCTTATGTAACGAAATTTCGTTCTTATCTGTGCTGTAAAGTTCAAATTTGAATGACAATAAAAAGGAAGTCTAAGTGTAGTCTAAGTCTAGAAGTGTAAACATGAACCATCTTGAAGGTCTATCAATTAAAGTTGTATTAAGCGATTTGCCAATGACAACGAATCTTTGTCAGTGATTTTTTATAATCAACATTGTCAATTATGTTGACTAATCGTTGCAGTCCTAGTAAACAAAAACATTTGTTGGGTTCATCAGGGTTGTAATGGGACATAAATTTTGTACGGCGCAAAAGTGTACCAATTTTACGCACGGTACATATTCGAATAGAATAGAATATATCTTTATTGTACAACGAAATTGTAAGCAAAACTAATTTAGTGCAAATTCATAATAACACATAAGAACATAGATAAATAGATAAAAATACACAAAATACATCAAAAATACCAAGCACACAGCTCACATGCACAGTCATTATTGTCTTGTGTCTAGGTAAGGCCTGGGCAATTCTTTTGACTCGGGGGGCCAAATTTTGAGGAAAAAATGTGTCTGGGGGCCGGTATATCTGATTTTTAGAAACACTAATACGAAAACCTCACAATAATGTCTGATTGAAAGCTAAAAACGTTATGACAGACCGCCTTAAAAACGGAATGTATTTTGTATTTTTTCACTGAATGAGACACCCAGAATGTACATGTGAATAAAGAATGTGGGGTTAACAATATTAACTATGAACGATAAAACACTGAATATTGACAACATATGAACATCACACTACTTGGTGCGTTGTCTGAGTTGCCGTGACTTAGATCACCATAGTAACTAATTAGATTACCATGGTAACTAGTATATCATGCAAAAGGACAAATTCCAACCACTGAAATACTTTGTATAGTACAAGACTTATGGTAATTTGAAAACATCACTGCACATCATAAGGGCAGCTACAGTTTCCATCTTAAAGATCTTAAAAAATATATTTGGGAATGTCCGGCAGGCCTGATTAAAGGCCTACTGAAACCCACTACTACCGACCACGCAGTCTGATAGTTTATATATCAATGATGAAATCTTAACATTGCAACACATGCCAATACAGCCGGGTTATCTTACTAAAGTACAATTTTAAATTTTGCGCGAAATATCTTGCTGAAAACGTCTCGGTATGATGACGTCAGCGCGTGACGTCACGGATTGTAGAGGACATTTTGGGACAGCATGGTGGCCAGCTATTAAGTCGTCTGTTTTCATCGCAAAATTCCACAGTATTCTGGACATCTGTGTTGGTGAATCTTTTGCAATTTGTTCAATGAACAATGGAGACAGCAAAGAAGAAAGCTGTAGGTGGGAAGCGGTGTATTGCGGCCGACTTCAGCAACACAAACACAGCCGTTGTTTCATTGTTTACATTCCCGGAAGATGACAGTCAAGCTTTACCATTGGCCTGTGGAGAACTGGGACAACAGAGACTCTTACCAGGAGGACTTTGAGTTGGATGCGCAGACGCGGTACCGTGAGTACGCATGCAGCTGCGGCTTCCAAACATTTGATCGTTTGACCGTACGTGCGTGCCGCTATGGGCATGTCACGTACGTAACTTTGGGGACTTTGGGGAAATATATGTGCTGTATGAACTTTGGGGAGGTGAACGGTACTTTGGGCTGTGGGATTGAGTGTGTTGTGCAGGTGTTTGAGTTGTATTGGCGGGTTAAATGGACGGGAAAGGGGAGGTGTTTGTTATGCGGGATTAATTTGTGGCATATTAAATATAAGCCTGGTTGTGTTGTGGCTAATAGAGTATATATATGTCTTGTGTTTATTTACTGTTTTAGTCATTCCCAGCTGAATATCAGGAATCTGAATCGCTCCCACTGCCCTCTAGTCTTTCACTCTCACTTTCCTCATCCACAAATCTTTCATCCTCGCTCAAATTAATGGGGAAATCGTCGCTTTCTCGGTCCGAATCGCTCTCGCTGCTGGTGGCCATGATTGTAAACAATGTGCAGATGTGAGGAGCTCCACAACCTGTGACGTCACGCTACACGTCTGCTACTTCCGGTACAGGCAAGGCTTTTTTATCAGCAACCAAAAGTTGCGAACTTTATCGTCGATGTCTCTACTAAATCCTTTCAGCAAAAATATGGCAATATCGCGAAATGATCAAGTATGACACATTGAATGGACCTGCTATCCCCGTTTAAATAAGAAAATCGCATTTCAGTAGGCCTTTAAAAAGCTTAACGGGCCGCATGTGGCCCCTGGGCCTTTATTTGCCCAGATCTGCATTAGGTGAACGACAGAAAAAGTCTGCTTTGCGTTACGGGTCTACTTAGCAAACAAATACAATACAGACTTTGGCTAGCGGACGTCATAATTTGCGATAGCCAGAGCTTGAAAACCCTCTTCCATTGTATAATCTTCCTGTTTGGGTAGACTTCGCCTTCCCGGTGAAAAACGTTGACAAGTAGTTGAAATTATTTAATAGGGGCTACAAACTGGAAATTTTAATACTGTACTTCAACCAATAATAAACTTTACTACTAATAAAATAACTCACATTTTTCAAACTGTTATAGAACCGTGACCTTAAAACTGAGGTACTGTATGTGCTGAGCCGTCATTACGGCGTAACATTCCCCCCTAGTGTTCATGAGCCTTCAGTGAGATTAGCACACACGTTCCCACCTTACCTGGTTTTCTCAGTAATGTCAGTGGATGAGTTGAGAGCGAAGGCGGTCTCGGACACCAGGGAACCAGGAATTTTCTTTGCTTTTGTCTCAATGTTCATGCCCACCATTAGCTCGAAGCCTTTCTCATCTCGAGATGCCACAGGTATTCTTGTGGGACACACAGACTCTGGGAAGAAAATTTTAATGAAGTTAGATAGTCAAAAATAATTACACGAAGTACTGAGGCAATAAATTATTTTCCCTATATGGATACAAAAATATCATGGAACATGTCCACCAAGTAAGTCGGACACGTTTCCAGTGAGGGTTGGACTCCGCCAAGGCTGCCCTTTGTCACCGATTCTGCTCATAACTTTTATGGACAGAATTTCTGGGCGCAGTCAAGGTGTTGAGGGGATCCAGTTTGGTGGCTGCAGGATTAGGTTTCTGCTTTTTGCAGATGATGTGGTCCTGATGGCTTCATCTGGCCAGGATCTTCAGCTCTCACCGGATCGGTTCGCAGCTGAGTGTGAAGCGACTGGGATGAGAATCAGCACCTCCAAGTCCGAGTCCATGGTTCTCGTCCGGAAAAGGGTGGAGTGCCATCCCCGGGTTGCGGAGGAGACCCTGCTCCAAGTGGAGGAGTTCAAGTACCTCGGAGTCTTGTTCACGAGTGAAGGAAGAGTGGATCGTGAGATCGACAGGCGGATCAGTGCGGCGTCTTCAGTAATGCGGACGCTGTATCGATCCGTTGTGGTGAAGAAGGAGCTGAGCCGGAAGGCAAAGCTCTCAATTTACCGGTCAATCTACGTTCCCATCCTCAACTATGGTCATGAGCTTTGGGTTATGACCGAAAGGACAAGATCACGGGTACAAGCGGCCGAAATGAGTTTCCTGCGTCGGGTGGCGGGGTTCTCCCTTAGAGATAGGGTGAGAAGCTCTGTCATCCGGGGGGAACTCAAGGTAAAGCCGCTGCTGCTCCACATCGAGAGGAGCCAGATGAGGTGGTTCGGGCATCTGGTCAGGATGCCACCCGAACGCCTCCCTAGAGGTGTTTAGGGCACGTCCGACCGGTAGGAGGCCACGGGGAAGACCCAGGACACGCTGGGAAGACTATGTCTCCCGGCTGGCCTGGGAACGCCTCGGGATCCCCCGGGAGGAGCTGGACGAAGTGGCTGGGGAGAGGGAAGTCTGGGCTTCCCTGATTAGGCTGCTGCCCCCGCGACCCGACCTCGGATAAGCGAAAGAAGATGGATGGATGGATGGATGTCCACCAAGAGAAATATGGTTGAGGTCAGAATTACTGTTCTTCAACAACATCAACACAAACATAAATTATGGTAAATAAGTCTATCAAATCTTCATTAGAACTATAAAAAAAAACACTGACCCTCATTAAGAGATGTCTTGATCAAATAGATATAGGATATTAGACCGATATCAGCAAAAAAAAAAAAAAGGGATATGTGTTTGCATGTAAAATGCCCTCAATAAACACAGAAGGTCGGTCTTTTCTGGTATTTTATACAAGTCATTTAGAAAAGGTAAACATGGTAGGCTATAGGCTACTAGGAGCTATCAGCTACACAACAGCCAAGCACACAATAGCAAACAAGCTAGACATCACTAAGCCATTTTGAGGGAAGTAATTTCTGGTATAGTCACCTGACTGTCAAATGACAACCACTCCAACGGGTTTCCTAACACTGACTTTGATGGGTGAGTTTGAAATACAAAAATAAATGCATGAAGTGCTGTTACATGGTTTCATTAAATACATGAAAAAATTGTGAAATAATTAATTAAATCATGAAATAGTGACATCAATAATTAATAGGGATGTCCGATAATATCGGCCTGCCGAAATTATCGGCCGATAAATGCGTTAAAATGTAATATCGGAAATTATTGGTATCGTTTTTTTTATTATCGGTATCAGGTTTTTTTGTTGTTGTTTTTTTTGTTTTTTTTTATTAAATCAACATAAAACACATAAGATACACTTACAATTAGTGCACCAACCCAAAAACCCTCCCTCCCCCATTTACACTCATTCACACTCATTCACACAAAAGGGTTGTTTCTTTCTGTTATTAATATTCTGGTTCCTACATTATATATCAATATATATCAATACAGTCTGCAAGGGATACAGTCCGTAAGCACACATGATTGTGCGTGCTGCTGGTCCACTAATAGTACTAACCTTTAACAGTTAATTTTACTCATTTTCATTAATTACTCGTTTCTATGTAACGGTTTTTATATTGTTTTACTTTCTTTTTTATTCAAGAAAATGTTTTTAATTTATTTATCTTATTTTATTATTATTTTTTAAAAGTACCTTATCTTCACCATACCTGGTTGTCCAAATTAGTCATAATAATGTGTTAATTCCACGACTGTATATATCGGTTGATATCGGTATCGGTTGATATCGGTATTGGTAATTAAAGAGTTGGACAATATCGGAATATCGGATATCGGCAAAAAGCCATTATCGGACATCCCTAATAATTAATGATTAAATCATTTAGATATTGAAATAATTAAGTTATTATATAATTAAATTGTACTATTCGGTTAAACACATTTATGACACATTTAATAACTTGTTAATGTAATGTATTTAATTCCAATTACTGCAGGACTATTCAACTGCCGGCCCGCGCGCCACATTCGGCCCACCTAAACTTTTCATTTGGCCCATCAAACAACACCCAAATAGGCTCGATGAAACCATTAAATCTCGGGTTGATCATGTATGCATTACTCCTACAGTGAGGCATATATGTCACAATGAAGCAGCATTAAAAGTCAGATTTTTGCAAAGTATGAATGTTCTGCCCCGAGCAAATGCTCGAGTCATTGTTTTCTGGTGGACCTTTTAAGCGACGGACACATTGATCCAGACAAGCAGCAACAATGGTACAGCATGTAAACTTCATCACAAAACTTGGTCAAACATTTGTAAGTAGATATAATTTGTGCATAAATATATTTGGTTTGTTCTGTATTGAATTTGCTGACTTTGTGATGTCTTTTGTATTTCGTGGTTGTGTTGTTTTTACGATCAAACCTTGTTTAATACATGTAGTGCTAAATTTGTCCAGTAGAGGGCGTTAACAGTGATAAGTCACATACAATGTTTGGTGTGTGAAAGTTGTGTAATTTCTATATGCGTAATAAACATTTGTTGTTTATTGCGTGACTATATTAACAGTAAACCTTCTATTTTATACATGTAAAATACACAATGGTAATTATTTTTGTAAAATACACAACGGACGTTATACATTTTGTTAAGTTTATTTCATGTTTATATTCTCAGTTCAACAGGCCTAAACGAAGGAAGAAGTGTAAAGAAATAAAACTAAGAAAATAAATTAATTTAAAAATTCCTCAACAAAAACTGGAGCTTCCTTTTCTTCATACAGTTAACTAGCTGCACACGCTGTAAACAAGCAGCGAGGGCAGAATAATGAATTTATTGACATTGCGGTGTTTACTTTGCAATTCAATCAATCAATGATCAATCAATGTTTATTTATATAGCCCTAAATCACAAGTGTCTCAAAGGGCTGCACAAGCCACAACGACATCCTTGGTACAAAGCCCACATAAGGGCAAGGAAAAACTCACCCCAGTGGGACGTCGATGTGAATGACTATGAGAAACCTTGGAGAGGATCGCATATGTGGGGGGGGGTAAATATAACCTGCGGAGGCACGTTCTGACGAAACATCCACATTTCGATATACAGCTCCTGACCCCTTGGGCTCTTGAAACTGCGGCCCTCTTCATTATGTAGTTGAATGGTCCTGAATTACTGTGTACTTAATTACACATTTAAGGAATAATTTAAAGACCTACTGAAACCCACTACTACCGACCACGCAGTCTGATAGTTTATATATCAATGATGAAATCTTAACATTGCAACACATGCCAATACGGCCGGGTTAGTTTACTAACGTGCAATTTTAAATTTCGCGCGGAATATACTGCTGAAAACATCTCGGTATGATGACGTCAGCGCGTGACGTCACGGATTGTAGCGGACATTTTGGGACAGCATGGTGGCCAGCTATTAAGTCGTCTGTTTTCATCGCAAAATTCCACAGTATTCTGGACATCTGTGTTGGTGAATATTTTGCAATTTGTTCAATGAACAATGGAGACAGCAAAGAAGAAAGCTGTAGGTGGGAAGCGGTGTATTGCGGCAGGTGTTGTGCTGGATAACGCACCCCCGCCGTAGAATGCACCCCCTGACTGTTTTGCCGGATAACACAGCCGGTGATTCATTGTTTACGCTCCCGGAAGATGACAGTCAAGCTTTACCATTGGCCTGTGGAGAACTGGGACAACAGAGACTCTTACCAGGAGGACTTTGAGTTGGATACGCAGACGCGGTACCGTGAGTACGCATGCAGCTGCGGCTTCCAAACATTTGATCGCTTGCCCGTACGTGCGTGCCGCTATGTGCATGTCACGTACGTAACTTTGGGGACTTTGGGGAAATATATGTGCTGTATGAACTTTGGGGAGGTGAATGGTACTTTGGGCTGTGGGATTGAGTGTGTTGTGCAGGTGTTTGAGTTGTATTGGCGGGTTATATGGACGGGAGGGGGGAGGTGTTTGTTATGCGGGATTAATTTGTGGCTTATTAAATATAAGCCTGGTTGTGTTGTGGCTAATAGAGTATATATATGTCTTGTGTTTATTTACTGTTTTAGTCATTCCCAGCTGAATATCAGGTCCCACCCGCCTCTCACAGCATCTTCCCTATCTGAATCGCTCCCACTGCCCTCTAGTCCTTCACTCTCACTTTCTTCATCCACGAATCTTTCATCCACGCTCAAACTAATGGGGAAATCGTCGCTTTCTCGGTCCGAATCGCTCTCGCTGCTGGTGGCCATGATTGTAAACAATGTGCAGATGTGAGGAGCTCCGCAACCTGTGACGTCACGCGCATATCGTCTGCTACTTCCGGTACAGGCAAGGCTTTTTTATCAGCGACCAAAAGTTGCGAACTTTATCGTCGATGTTCTCTACTAAATCCTTTCAGCAAAAATATGGCAATATCGCGAAATGATCAAGTATGACACATAGAATGGACCTCCTATCCCCGTTTAAATAAGAAAATCGCATTTCAGTAAGTCTTTAAAGATGTATTTATTTATTAAATCTTGTCCTGTCCATAACATACAGTATACGCTTAAATAATTGTTTTGTTTGTATGGTTTGTATAGAATTTTCACCAGTTGAGATTTTACTAGCTTGAACGTAACAAAAAGGATATACATTTTATAATGACTGCAAAAATGTTACTGAGGTTACTCCTACACAGATGCCGTTTCCAACGACTTCACTGAACTGTAATGAGCAACACGACCCCTTTTTTCAAAATAACAATCTACTCTCCATTCATACAACTGTAGTTTTTGGATGATTTTCACTTTTCGTTCTGTTTTGCTAACCATCACCTGTTTTAGGTCATGTGCAAGTGACATCCACACTTGATTAAACAAACCGTAGTAGCGAAGCACAGGGACTATAGAGTGTGTTTCATTGACCAAACATGATGTTTCTGAACGTACCCTTAAAGTCGAGCACAACGTTTTTATTTTCTCTGCCATTAAAAGTGTTGTACAATTGGACAAATTATAAATGAAGAAAAATGTGTAAATATTCTGACCTTCACAGAGTTTCTGCTCCATGGAGTCTCGGATGCGGTCAATGGTGGTGTAGTCTTCGGCATACAGAACATATGTGGAAGATGGTTTGTTGGCAATGGAAACAAGCTCAGAGTTGGCGATCTCATCTCCGACTCCGACTGCAAACACGGTAATGCTCTGAGCCCGCGCCTCCATACTGGCATCCACCTCAGGAAATAAGACGTGTATTTTTACATTGGAATTAACAAACATTTCATCATACAGTCATAGTTTGGTTTTCATAAACCCTGGTTTTATTCTGATTCGTTTTAAGGCGACATTTTCCACCAAAAATGTGTCTTGGTTTTCACAGACTGTCTTGGATTTAGAACGATTACTCTTGAATCAGTCTGTTTTTTTTTATTAAGTACGGCTGCAAAAAAGTCACCATAGAGCTAAAGTAGGTTTTAGCAAACAGTAATAATCCAATCAAGTAAAAGCCTTAATTCCTGTTTCCAGAGTGTCACTGAACCCACAACACTGCTTGGTCTAACCCGGGGGTCAGCAACCCGCAGCTCTCGAGCCGCATGCAGCTCTTTAGCGCCGCCCTAGTGGCTCCCTGGACCTCTTTCAGAGATGTGTGAAAATGGAAAAAAATGAAGATTTATTTTTATTTTTTGTTTTAATATATTTTCTGTAGGAGAACAAACATGACACAAACCTTCTTAATTGTTAGAAATTCCACCATTTATGTTATACATGCTTCACTGATGAGAGTATTTGGCAAGCACCGTTTGGTCCTACTAATTTCAGCGATTCATCGTAGTTTGTTTACTTGTACAACTTTCTCCGATGCTGCCACAGAAAGACGTGTTTTATGCCACTCCTTTGTCTCATTTTGTTCACCAAACGTTTTATGCTGTGCGTGAATGCACAAAGGTGAGCTTTGTTGATGTTATTGATTTGCTGGAGTGCTTATCAGGCATATTTGGTCTATCCATCGCTGCAAGCTAATCGGTTACTAACATGCTATTTAGGCTAGCTGTATGTACATATTGCATCATTATACCTCATTTCTAGGTATATTTAAGCTCATTTAATTTCCCACGCATGTGTATTTAAGTTATATTTGCAAGTCTCATGACACATTATGTGTATGTAATATTGGCTGCATTTCTGATAGTTGTTTGTATGCCGTGTTGGTCCAGACCACAACAAATGTTACCCGATTTGCAAAGATTGTAATAAATCCATTAGAAGAAGACAGCCTGCCGTTTCCTTTAAGTTGGACACACACATCTATATCGTTGGCCTTTCTGAGCCAGTAAATTCCAGAAGTTATCTCATCCTGTGAAAAGCTTCCATTTTACTAAAAATGTCCAATGTTGCAAAAATATGTAAAATAAAAAATAAAATACAACATTTCTGTCAACGAATATTTGCGTGAGCCTTTGATAGTAGACTAATATAGCTAATATAGACACTTACATCATGTGTTGTCTTCATTATAACACTTATACAAGGCTTTTAATTTTTTGCAGCTCCAGACAATTTTTTTTTTTTGTATTTTTGGTCCAATATGGTTTTTTTCAACATTTTGGGTTGCCGACCCTTGGTCTAACCAAAAAATCTAAGGAAATATGGCGCTTACTGGCTGTCCTCAAGACTTTTGTAAAGAGCCTGGTCTTGCGCTGACACCTTAACAGGAGACTTGGAATCGGCTGGCACTAAGAGAGCTGTGGAGTCACGACGTGTTGTGGTGTAAAACTTTATCACACATGCGTTTTTATGTGGCTTAAACTGATTAACTGGAATAGTTGACTTAAAGGGACCATATCAGTGACGTGCTGTCAGGGGAGGCAAGTGAGGCAGTGCCTCACCTTGCCACCAGGAGGGTAAAAGGCTTAACCATCCATCCATTTTCCACGCTTGTCCCTAACGAAGTAATAAAAAAAATACGTTTTAATGTTTCTCTTTTGGTCTATGCTTTCTATGTGATTTTGGTGTGGATTCTGTATATTTTGATCATTTTCATGGTCAAAATCGCAGAAATTCCATGTTTCCTGATGAAAATAACGCGGCAGACGAGAAGTGAGGCAGACACAGGTGGTGCCTCCACGTCTACACACAAAGTGTATTGAGCATGTGCATGCGAGGAGGCGCGTGCTTGTTGCCACGGGGAAAAGGCGGGCCATGAGGCAGCAAGTACCTCTGCCTCACAGTAGGGGGCGATATATCAAAAGTTCATGAACTGCCAACACTGGTTAACCCTTAAGAAGTAGAAGAAGAAAACAACAGACAACAACTGCTACACCGCCGGCAAACTGTGATGCTTTTTCGCCCTAAAAATGGAGGATTTGATTTCTAAAATAAGGAATTTTTCAAGACTGGACTTTCAATCAAAGCAAGGAGTCATTAATACTGGGAGACCAACGCCAGAGCTGCCAGATTTGATTCAAACGTGTGTGGTCCGAGGACAGAAAATAACGCGTTCATTTCAAAAAGGATTGGTATACTGGAAAAGAAAGGGTTTGTGGCTGTGCTACAAAAAACGTCTTTATTGCTTTCCCTGCCATATGTTCTCAACGAGTGACCGTATTTGGACCCAAATGGGGTATACTGAGGTGGCGACTTGTCCAGGGTGTACGCTGCCTTCCGCCCAAATGCAGCTGAGATAGGCTCCAGCACCCCCCGCAACCCCGAGAGGGACAAGCCGTAGAAAATGGATGGATGGGATGGATCTGGAAAACCTGCCGAGAAGCATCGAAAAACATGAAAGCTCATCTGCCCACATTCAAAAAGGTCAGATTTCTTTTAAAACGTTTGGAATATCACGTATTGATCTGGCTCTAAATGAGACTAAATATCAGCATCCACAATGCCAATTTAAAGGAAAATCGTGAGATATTAAAAGACCTGGTAAATGCCACTTGCTTTTTGGGGAAACAGGACCTTGCATTTTGTGGCAATTATCTCAATTTAAGCACATAATCGCACACCACACATTTTGGTTAGTTTCACACACATCATATTCTTGTACTAATAAACACGCCTAAGGCTAAGCGACGCCCCTGTCTCAGTGCCGTCTCCTTCTCCACTGTACCATTACACACGACACCAAAACCACACATTAGTTTCTGTTCAGCAGTTGGACATGTACATTTAAAAGTTTAGAGGAGTCTGAGTTAAATTCCTCTAAAACAGAGGTTCTAACCTTTTTGACCTCAGGGCCCAACTTTTGCATTACTGAAGGGCCCGTGCCCACTCAAATATTAACACTGAATTAGTAATCTTACTCTTGATTTTGATCGTATTAAATAATTATATCTAACCTACTTGCAGTTTAACAAATGATAATAAACCATGTGTTAATCACAAAGTTTATTATCAAGGCTTAGGTCAGGCTGATTGCAAAAATAAATACCAATCAAACAAACTGCATAAGAATGGAATAATTAAAAACTGATGAAAAAATCTACATAAAATTACGCAGTGCTAAAATAATTGCATTTCAACTTAATAACTAATAATAATAATAAATATGTATAATAAACTAAACTGAAATTTAAAAGCAAATGATAATACAGGTTCACCACTTTAGTCATAATTTGTGTGCTTAAAGGCCTACTGAAATGAATGTTTTTCATTTAAACGGGGATAGCAGATCCATTCTATGTGTCATACTTGATAATTTCGCGATATTGCCATATTTTTGCTGAAAGGATTTAGTATAGAACAACGACGATAAAGTTTGCAACTTTTGGTCGCCGATAAAAAAAAGCCTTGCCTGTACTGGAAGTAGCGTGACGTCACAAGTTGAAAGTCTCCTCACATTTCCCCATTGTTTACACCAGCAGCGAGAGCGATTGGGACCGAGAAAGCGACGATTACCCCATTAATTTGAGCCAGGATGAAAGATTTGTGGCTGAGGAATGTGAGAGTGAAGTATTAGAGTGCAGTGCAGGATGCATCTTTTTTCACTCTGACCGTAACTTAAGTACAAGGGCTCATTGGATTCCACACTCTCTCCTTTTTCTATTGTGAATCACGGATTTGTATTTTAAACCACCTCGGATACTATATCCTCTTGAAAATGAGAGTCGAGAACGCGAAATGGACATTCACAGTGACTTTTATCTCCACGACAATACATCGGTGAAGCACTTTAGCTACGGAGCTAACGTGATAGCATCGGGCTTAACTGCAGATAGAAACAAAATAAATAAACCCCTGACTGGAAGGATAGACAGAAAATCAACAATACTATTAAACCATGGACCTGTAACTACACGGTTAATGCTTTCCAGCCTGGCGAAGCTTAACAATGCTGTTGCTAACGACGCCATTGAATCTAACTTAGCTATGGACCTCGACAGAGCCATGATAAAAACATTAGCTCTCCACCTACGCCAGCTCTCATCTGCTCATCAACACCGAAGCTCACCTGCGTTCCAGCGATTGACGGAGCGACGAAGGACTTCACCCGATCATCGATGCGATCGGCGGCTAGTGTCGGATAGCGCGTCTGCTATCCAAGTCAAAGTCCTCCTGGTTGTGTTGATGTAGTCAGACGCTAATACACCGATCGCATCTACAGCTTTCTTCTTTGCTGTCTCCATTGTTCATTAAACAAATTGCAAAAGATTCACCAACACAGATGTCCAGAATACTGTGGAATTTTGCGATGAAAACTGAGCTTTTTGTATTGGATACAATGGCGTCCCAATACTTCCGTTTCAACCATCGACGTCACGCGCATACGTCATCATACCTAGACGTTTTCAACCGGAAGTTCCGCAGGAAATTTAAAATTGCACTTTATAAGTTAACCCGGCCGTATTGGCATGTGTTGCAATGTTAAGATTTCATCATTGATATATAAACTATCAGACTGCGTGGTCGGTAGTAGTGGGTTTCAGTAGGCCTTTAAGAAACTTCTCTATTACTTTAGCTCCAGACTTCTTCTGTTAGTTTGATATTGTCATTACTGCCACAAGTGGTGGAAAAGTGTATTACAACCGAGTAACGCTGCGGCCCTCGCCCTACAAGTTTATAATACATTTTGATTTTATTTCTGAAATATCACCCAAAAAACAAATATCCCCAACATTTTGTAAGTTCTGTAAGTTTTTACTATGTCATCCTGGGATTTGCCATCTGTGACCACCACGGCAATGCGGTTCTTGACTGGGCTGGCTCGTTGGGAGGTGGAGAAAACGTGGTCCACAGCAAACCTGATGGCTCTCCCCGTCTGCAGAACAACGTTTTAGAGAAGCTTTAAGACCTCACGGTCACAGAAGCAAGCAATTACAGTGACAAAAAACACTCCCAGAGCAGAAACCTTCCAGATTGTCTAAATATTGTATACAAGTACACTGGTAAGTACCGTATTTTTCGGAGTATAAGTCGCACCGGAGTATAAGTCGCACCTGCCGAAAATGCATAATAAAGAAGGAAAAAAACATATATAAGTCGCACTGGAGCCCGGCCAAACTATTAAAAAAACTGCAACTTATAGTCCGAAAAATACGGTACTCATGTAGTAGCACAAAAAGGAAATCAAGCTAAGGCTGGCACAGCAATAATATTTATGAAAACTGGATGTTGTATATCATTTGGCATTTTCCTCCAGTAAATAACTCAAAATAAGAATAATGAATTTTTTTATTTCACTGTCATATTGTATTTATAAAACATGTAGCCTGATCTTGACTATGAAAGCCTAAGGAGGTAATACTGCAAATGTTGGTATCAATCTGTATTCTGTATAATGTTTTCAAAACCAGTATTGTAGTTTCGATACCGATACCGATATGTTTTACTTCTCATTTTTCAACATCCTTGATTGACTTTAATTTGTTAATCATGATTATAAATTATAATAAAGACAATGAAAAAATAATGTAGAAAAAAAAAAATATATATATATATATATATATATATATATATATATATATATACAGTATATATGTATATATATATATATATATATATATGTATTTGGGGCGGTATAGCTCGGTTGGTAGAGCGGCCGTGCCAGCAACTTGAGGGTTACAGGTTCGATCCCCGCTTCCGCCATCCTAGTCACTGCCGTTGTGTCCTTGGGCAAGACACTTTACCCACCTGCTCCCAGTGCCCACCCACACTGGTTTGAATGTAACTTAGATATTGGGTTTCATTAGGTAAAACGCTTTGAGTCACTAGAGAAAAGCGCTATATAAATATAATTCACTTCACTTCACTATATATACAGTTGTGCTCAAAAGTTTACATACTCTGGGAGAATGTATGATTTATTGGCCATTCTTCAGAGAATATGAATGATAACACAAAAGCCTTTCTCCCACTAATGCGCGTCGTCATCGTGGCAGGCGTGGAAGCAGCAGATGATGCAGGCAGCGAAGCTCGGCGTGGCGCGTCAGGCGGCGAAGCTCGGCGTGGCGCGTCTTGGTCTTGGCCTAGGCGTGGGTCTTGGTCTTGGTCTAGGCGTAGGTCTTGGTCTTGGTCTAGGCGTGGGTCTTGGTCTTGGTCTAGGCGTGGGTCTCGGTCTTGGTCTAGGTGTGGGTCTTGGCGTGGGTCTTGGTCTTGGCATGGCGGGTCTTGGTCTTGGTCTTGGTCTTGGCATGGCGGGTCTTGGTCTTGGTCTTGGCATGGCGGGTCTTGGTCTTGGTCTTGGCATGGCGGGTCTTGGTCTTGGCATGGCGGGTCTTGGTCTTGGCATGGCGAGTCTTGGCTTGGGTCTTGCCGTCGTTGAGCTGCGACTGGTGGCACTTGGCGTCGTTGAGCTGCGACTGGCGGCACTTGGCGTCGTGGAGCTGCGACTGGCGGCACTTGGCGTCGTGGAGCTGCGACTGGCGGCACTTGGCGTGGTGGGTCTTGGCGTGGTGGGTCTTGGCGTGGTGAAGCTACTGGCAGCACTGGAGCTTGGCGTGGAACTTGGCGTGGTGGGTCTTGGCGTGGTGCAGCGACAGGTGCCAGCCGTGGTACAGCTAGCCGTGGTGCTAGCCGTGGAGCAGCTAGCCGTGGTGCTGCTACTGGTGCTAGCCTTGGCTCTGGTGCTAGCCTTGGCGCTAGCCGTGGTGCAGCTACTGGTGCAGGTAGAGGTGGCCTAGCTGGGGGTTGCGGCTTGGCATGGCGAAAGACCGATGGTAGTGGCCGTGCTGGAGGCTGTGGCTTGGCAGGTCGAAAGACTGGTGGAGTCGGCCGTGCTGGAGGCTGTGGCTTGGCATGGTGATGCTGAGCCACCCCACCTGAACAATTCCCAGCCCTAGCCCCCCCCTCAAGGGGCGGATAACAGACGCGCTCCCTGCGGTCTGGAACTCTCTCTAGGGGTGGGCGGAGGGAGGCAGAAACTTCCCCTTTAAATTGTCCAAAATGTCTATTTTGTACCTGTGATTTTGTGGGTGAAAAAAAATGTTTGTGTGACTTGGGTGTGGCTTGAGTCCTGGGGAGCGGGGAATCAAAAGAAAAAGAATTCAGAAAAAAAAAATCCTGGTCTTTGACGTCATCCGGGCGAAGCTGGCTGCTGCTTGCTTCCGCCCGGGGGGGGAGGGGCTTGTGGGAGCGGCGTGTCCTGCCGGCTCGCGGAAGTTCTTCCTGAAGTCCTTCGTCGGGAGCGGCGCTTCCAGCACTGCGCTGCGTTCCCGCATTCCTGGGACCAAATGGAGTCTCTGTACTCCACGGAGGAGTAGCGCAGAGTTTCCTCTTCCATCGCACGGAGAAGCCTCATCTAAATTGTCCAACTCTCGTGCGGAAAAGCGGGTCTGCTGACGACATACTGTCATGACTTGGTCTTGGGTGTTAGCTTTTCCGGGATGCAACGGAAAGTTGGTTCGGGCGAGACGGGAATGTAAGTACATTTTTATTTAACACTATAACTACAAAACAAGGAAGTAAACACAAGCGCGCACAATGGCGGAGGTAAAAAAAACTTGGCGAATGAAAACAAAACTTGCACAAAGGCAGAAACTGAACACGAAATAACAAAACACTTACTGTGGCATGGGACCGTGAACAGGGCTTGAAACGAGAGGATAGCAGGGTTAGAAAGGATGCATAAATGTGGGGATGTCGTCAGAACGACAAACTGAAAACAATGAACTTAAATACTATAGACATGATTAACGAAAACAGGTGCGTGACTCAAAACGTGAAACAGGTGCGTGACGTGACAGGTGAAAACTAATGGTTGCTATGGTGACAAAACAAAACAAAAGTGCACAAAAAGTCCAAAAACAAAACATGATCACACAGACATGACAGCAAAGCTGTTATTCTTAGTAAAAAGCCTCCCGTTCTATGAACTGCACGTTAGAGATCTCCCCAGAGTGGCTCAATGATATTGAGGTCAGGAGATTGAGATGGCCACTCCAGAACCTTCACTTTGTTCTGCTGTGGCCAATGACAGGTCAACTTGGCCTTGTGTTTTGGATCATTGTCATGTTGGAATGTCCAAAAACGTCCCATGCGCAGCTTCCGGGCTGATGAGTGCAAATATTTCTCCAGAATTGCTGCATTCATCTTGCCAAAAATTTTTCACAGTTACCTGTGCCTTTGTAGCTCACACAGCCCCAAAACATCAGTGATCCACCTCCGTGTTTCGCAGTAGGAATGGTGTTCCTTTCATCATAGGCCTTGTTCACTCCTCTCCAAATGTGGCGTTTATGGTTGTGGCCAAAAAGTTCCATTTTGGTCTCGTCACTCCAAATTACTTTGTTCCAGAAGTTTTGAGGCTTGTCTCTGTGCTGTTTGGCGTAATATAAGCGGGATACTTTGTGACATTTGCGCAGAAATGGCTTTATTCTGGCAATGCAGGCCATTTTTCTTCAAGTGCCTCCTTATTGTGCATCTTGAAACAGCCACACCACTTTTGTTTAGAGAGTGCTGTATTTCAGCAGAAGTTATTTGTGGATTTTTCTTTGCATCTCGAACAATTTTCCTGGCAGTTGTTGCTGAAATCTTTGCTGGTCTCCCTGATTGTGGTTTGGTTTCAACGGAATCCCTCATTTTCCACTTCTTAATCAGCGTTTGAACACTGCTGATTGGCATCCTCAACTCCATGGACACATTTTTATAACTCATTCATACAAACCCCGTTTCCATATGAGTTGGGAAATTGTGTTAGATGTAAATATAAACGGAATACAATGATTTGCAAATCATTTTCAACCCATATTCAGTTGAATATGCTACAAAGACAACATATTTGATGTTCAAACTGATAAACAGGGTCACCACTTTGTCAACAAATGCGTGAGCAAATTGTTGAACAGTTTAAGAAAAATCTTTCTCAACCAGCTATTGCAAGGAATTTAGGGATTTCATCATCTACGGTCCGTAATATCATCAAAGGGTTCAGAGAATCTGGAGAAATCACTGCACGTAAGCAGCTAAGCCCGTGACCTTCGATCCCTCAGGCTGTACTGCATCAACAAGCGACATCAGTGTGTAAAGGATATCACCACATGGGCTCAGGAACACTTCAGAAACCCACTGTCAGTAACTACAGTTGGTCGCTACATCTGTAAGTGCAAGTTAAAACTCTCCTATGCAAGGCGAAAACTGTTTATCAACAACACCCAGAAACGCTGTCGGCTTCGCTGGGCCTGAGCTCATCTAAGATGGACTGATACAAAGTGGAAAAGTGTTCTGTGGTCTGACGAGTCCACATTTCAAATTGTTTTTGGAAACTGTGGAACAACTTAAGCTGTACGTCAAGCAAGAATGAGAAAGAATTCCACCTGAGAAGCTTAAAAAATGTGTCTCCTCAGTCCCCAAATGTTTACTGAGTGTTGTTAAAAGGAAAGGCCATGTAACACAGTGGTGAACATGCCCTTTCCCAACTACTTTGGCACGTGTTGCAGCTATGAAATTTTAAGTTAATTATTATTTTCAAAAAAAAAAAATAAGTTTATGAGTTTGAACATCAAATATGTTGTCTTTGTGGTGCATTCAATTGAATATGGGTTGAAAATGATTTGCAAATCATTGTATTCCGTTTATATTTCTATCTAACACAGTTCCCCAACTCATATGGAAACGGGGTTTGTATTTTATGCAGTTCAATTACCTTTTCTCGCAGATCCTTTGACAACTTTTTTGCTTTCCCCATGACTCAGAATCAAGAAACGTCTGTGCAGCACTGGATGTAAGATGCAACGGTCTCTCAGAATCCCATAAACTCACTGACCTTTAAAACACACCCACTATTTACAGACAGACAGGTCACAGGTGAGGATAGGAATCATGATTATCCATTCAAACCTGTTTGTGTCAACTTTTGTGCATGTTATCAGGTCAAACTCACTGGGGTATGTAAACTTTTGATCAGGGTCATTTGGGTACTTTCTTTTGTCATTTAGATTTAAAAAGAGTAAAGACAGTTGTTTGCCAATAAATAGCTCCACCCAACAATTAACTATGTGTGGAAGAAAGACTTTTGTGTTATCATTCATATTCTCTGAAGAATGGCTAAGATATCGTAAATTCCCACAGGGTATGTAAACTTATGAGCACAACTGTATATATGTATATATATATATATATATATATATATATATATATATATATATATATATATACATATATATATATATATATATATATATATATATATATATATATATATATATATATATATATATGTATATACACACACATTTCTTTTTTTTTAACCTGAGGAAAAAATTATAATTAATTTGATCAGATTTTCTCCAGAAACTGCGACTTACTCCCACATTCCAAAAACATACACGTCAGGTTAAATTGTCCATAAGTATGAATGTGAGTGTGAATGGTTGGTTGTCTACATGTGCCCTGCCATTGGCTGGCGACCAGTCTAAGATGTACCCTCGCTGAGATAGGTTCCAGCCTATCCAGCCGTGACCCTAATGAGGATAAGCGGCATACAATAATAAACAAAGATCAAATTGAATATCAACAAAAGCAAACAACCACCAAGGAGCCAAATTAGTTTGCCATTTGCATGTTGAAAAGACGTCAAAACTTATCAAGTTCCACCTCTACACTTTATAAAAAAAATTAATACCGTATTTTTCGGAGTATAAGTCGCACCGGAGTATAAGTCGCACCTGCCAAAAATGCATAATAAAAAAGGAAAAAAACATATATAAGTCGCACTGGAGCCCGGCCAAACTATGAAAAAAACTGCGACTTATAGTCCGAAAAACACGGTAATTAGTCTACTTCCAAGTAATAATAATCGCAATAATAATTACAACATACATACACTACAACTCAGATACAAGCAGTCTGTTCTCCTTCTGCTAACGTCTCTTCCTGCTAGCTTATCACTGTAAAAGTGAACGTACAGAATAACATATCTCAATATAACTTTCATCAAATACATTACAAACTTCTCTGTGACATTCCAAACAAAAAAGAAATGCATTAAAACAAATGCACGAGCGCAATACTAATTTATATTGGCCATATAAATTGCCATATACATTTGCGATAGCATTAGCAATTTTACATGGCAATTTCAGCACCTCCAAATTTGATAATGAAAACTGCAGTACAACTAAGATGCACGTTACAATCAAACAACTTGTGTGGAATAAGTATAACCACTTTGTAGAACTCAGCAAAAGACAAGACCGGCACATCCAACTTAATGGCAAAGACTACTTCCTGACAACGGCCAAACACGTCGTACGAATTGAAATGAATGCGTGCTTGCAGACGATAGTGTAAGAAAACAAAATATAACAGCCAAATAGTAGACAGACTAACCTTATCCACCATGCAGAGCACACTTAATCACAACAATATATCACTTGATTAAAGTTTTTTTTTTATTTGCACAACAAAATAAGTAAAAAGTATGTATTATCCATCCATCCATTTTCTACCGCTTGTCCCTTTTGGGGTCGTGGGGGGTGCTGGAGCCTATCTTAGCTGCATTCAGTAGGAAGACAGGGTACACCCTGGACAAGTCGCCACCTCATGGCAGGGCCAACACAGATAGACAGACAACATTCACACACTAAGGACATCATATTGGATTGATATCAGTATCGGCCAATAGTAAAGGCTGCAATGTCGGTTTCGTATCGGAAGTGAAAAGGTTGTATTGGGACGCCCCTAACAAGTCATCCCTTATTCCCGTTTATTATATCAATTACTTCGGCAAATGAAAGATAATACCATTTTAACAATATAACAACATGAACAACAGAACCGATAAATATAAAGCTCATTGCACTAGTACAGGGGTCGGCAACCCACGGCTCTTTGACCACTCTGATGCGGCTCAGCTGCATACTTGCCGACCCTCCCCCCCGATTTTTCCGGGAGGTTTCCGGATTTCAGTGCCTCTCTCGGAAATCTCCCGGGGCAAACATTCTCCGATTTTCACCCGGACAACAATATTGAGGGCGCGCCGTGATGCACTGCCTTTAACGTCCTCTACAACATGTCGTCGCGTCCGCTTTTACACCATGCTATCTGCGAGCCGGCCCGGTCACATGTAGTATGCGACCTCTGCTTACACACGTAAGTGACTGCAAGGCATACTTGGTCAATAGCCATACAGGTTACACTGAGGGTTGTGATATAAACAACTTTAACACTCTTACTAATATGCGCCACACTGTGAACCCACACCAAACAAGAATGACAAACACATTTCGGGAGAACATCCGCACTGTAACACAACATAAACACAACAGAACAAATACCCAGAATCCCATGCATCCCTAACTCTTCCGGGCTACATTATACACCCCCGCTACCACCAAACCCCACTCCCCTCTCCGTACGTCGGTTGAGGTGGGCGGGTTTGGGGGGGGGGGTTTGGTGGTAGCGGGGGTGTATAATGTAGCCCGGAAGAGTTAGGGATGCATGGGATTCTGGGTATTTGTTCTGTTGTGTTTATGTTGTGTTACGGTGCAGATGTTCTCCCGAAATGTGTTTGTCATTCTTGTTTGGTGTGGGTTCACAGTGTGGCGCATATTAGTAAGAGTGTTAAAGTTGTTCAAACGGGCACCCTTTGACACACCTCATGTGTGTCTGCAGAAGCCGCATACAACATGTGACTGGGCTGGCAAGCTGTTTGTACAGGTTGTAGAGGGCGCTAAAGGCAGTGCCATCATAGCACGCCCTTATTATTGTTGTTTGGGTGAAAATTAACAGACATTCGAGAGAATAGTTGCTCTGAAATTCGGGAGTCTCCCGGAAAAATTGGGAGGGTTGGCAAGTCTGATCCTGTCAAGCGGCATTCATATAAAACTTGCGGGCCGCAAATTTTCATATTAAGGTGCGGGCCGCGTGTCTGAGACCCCTGGTTTATACATAGCACAAAAGAGTTTTGTGGCTCCCATTGTTTTCTTTAGTTTGTGAAACGTGTCAAAATGGCTCTTTGAGTGGTAAAGGTTGCCGACCCCTGCACTAGTATAAGTCCAATACCGATACCGCTCCTGGTATCGATACTATGGATATTTGTTGTACCTACCTGTGTGTTTCCTCCCATGTAAGTGATGCCTTTTATGGCCCGGATTAGGTCTGCAGCACTTTGTTGTTTTCCCAGTGGAATCTCCAGTCGAGGGTTGTCACTGTACTGGATCACTGCCACCTGTAGCGCACACAAAAAGACACAAATGGTGCTCTGTTGTCGCCACACACAAACGTATAGCGTCACCCCACTGCACAGCTTTCTTCTTATACCTGAGTATAGTGGGAGTTGATGTCAAACTGGCTGGTGATGTTGATAAGCCATTGCTTGGCTGTTTCGAAATCAGCAAAGCTGACACTCCACGAGCCATCAACGATATAAACCAAGTCATTCACGGCCGTGCTGCAACCTGACAGACACACACGCGCATGCACAGGAATCAGAAAATGTGTTTTATACGTCAAATGTACTTGTTCAATTTTCAAAAGGTAGTGTCAAGACACGTGTTGTATTACTTAAATTCCATGTAAACTGCAGCAGGTCAATTGTGTCAACATTGCGTGTGACTGCCTTCACACTTACCCATGCCTTGGGCATAGATGCTGGCTTTTGAACTCTGTGCCTGTAACAATCCGGATGGTTCTTTTCCTCTTTGGTCCGGAGGACACGACGTCCACAGTTTCCAAATACAATTTGAAATGTGGCATCAGTCCATCTTAGACGAGCTCGGGGCCCAGTGAAGCCGGCAGCGTTTCTGGGTGTTGTTGATAAATGGCTTTCGCTTTGCATTGTAGAGTTTTAACTCGCACTTACAGATGTAGCGACAAACTGTAGTTACTGACAGTGGTTTTCTGAAGTGTTCCTGAGCCCATGTGGTGATATCCTTTACACGCTGATGTCGCTTTTTGATGCAGTACCGCCTGAGGGATCGAAGGTCCGTAATATCATCGTTTACGTGCAGTGATTTCTCCAGATTCTCTGAACCTTTTGATGATATTACAAACCATAGATCAGGGGTCTCAAACTCAATTTACCTGGGGGCCACTAGATGCAGAAACTGGGTGAGGCTGGGCCGCAAGAAAATATTTCTTAAAAAAATCTAACATGCACTTTTTAATGAATTCATCTTCTTTGAATGGCTATCATACTTGCCAACCCTCCCGATTTTTCCGGGAGACTCCCAAATTTCAGTGCCCCTCCCGACAATCTCCCGGGGCAACCATTCCCTCGAATTTGTCCCGATTTTCACCCGGACAATAATATTAAGGGCGTGCCGTGATAGCACTGCCTTTAACGTCCTCTACAACCTGTCGTCGCGTCCGCTTTTTCACCATCCAAACAGCGTGCCGGCCCAGTCACATGTTGTATGAGGCTTCTACAAACACACGTAAGTGACTGCAAGACATACTTGATCAACAGCCATACATGTCAAACTGAGGGTGGCCGTATAAACAACTTTATCACTGTTACAAATATACGCCACACTGTGAACCCACACCAAACAAGAATGACAAACACATTTCGAGAGGACATCCGCACCGTAAGACAACATAAACACAACAGAACAAATACCCGGAACACCTTGCAGCCCTAACTCTTCCGGGCTGCAATATACACCCTCGCTACCACCAAACCCCGGCCACCTCAACCGACGCACGGAGGGGGGGCGGGGTTTGGTAGTAGCGGGGGTGTATATTGTAGCCCGGAAGAGTTAGGGCTGCATGGGATGTGCGGATGTTCTCCCGAAATGTGTTTGTCTATCTTGTTTGGTGTGGGTTTACAGTGTGGCGCATATTTGTAAAAGTGTTAAACTTGTTTATACGGCCACCCTCAGTGTGACCTGTGTGGCTGTTGATCAAAGTATGTCTTGCAGTCATTTACGTGTGTGTACAGAAGCCAAATACAACATGTGACTGGGCTGGCACGCTGTTTGTACAGGTTGTAGAGGGCGCTAAAGGCAGTGACATCACGGCACGCCCTTAATATTGTTGTTTGGGTGAAGACATTCGAGAGAATGGTTGCCCTGAAATTCGGGAGTCTCCCGGAAAAATCGGGAGGGTTGGCAAGTATGACGCTCGCGGGCCGCACTAACATTAAATTTTCATATTAAGGTGCGGGCCGCAAAATAACGTCTCGCGGGCCGCGTGTCTGAGACCCATAGATGGTGAAATCCCTAAATTCCTTGCAATAGCTGGTTGAGAAATGTTGTTCTTAAACTGTTCGACAATTTGCTCACGCATTTGTTGACAAAGTGGTGACCCTCGCCCCATCCTTGTTTGTGAATGACTGAGCATTTCATGGAAGCTGCTTTGATACCCAATCATGGCACCCACCTGTTCCCAATTAGCCTGCTCACCTGTGGGATGTTCCAAATAAGTGTTTGATGAGCATCCCTCAACTATCGCAGTCTTTTTTGCCACATGTGCCAGCTTTTTTGAAACCTGTTGCAGGCATCAAATTCCAAATAAGTATAATAATTGCAAAAAATAACATTTCCAGTTCAAAGGTGAAGTCTTTGCAGTCTATTCAATTGATTATAGGTTGAAAAGGATTTGCAAATCATTGTATTCTGTTTTTATTTACGATTTATACAACGTGCCAACTTCACTGGTTTTGGGAGTTTGTAAAAACTGTACGGAAAATGTGAAATTACAGGAAAAGCGGCACTTTTTGGGATGTGGAAGCTTGTTAGCCTGAATGTTTTGATGCTGGAATGATTTGAATGGGTTGGTAAATGTGTGGGGGAAATGACACAACAACGTTGTTGGGTTGGTAGAGCGGCTGTGCCAGCAACTTGAGGGTTGCAGGTTCGATCCCCGCTTCTGCCATCCTAGTCACTGCCGTTGTGTCCTTGGGCAAGACACTTTACCTACCTGCTCCCAGTGCCACCCACACTGGTTTAAATGTAATTAGATATTGGGTTTCACAATGTAAAGCGCTTTGAGTCACTAGAGAAAAGTGCTATATAAATATAATTCACTTCACTAACTAAGAACAATTAGAATACTGAAAAATAGGGTTGTCCCAATCCACAATTTATATCAGATGTTGGTCCGATTTTAAAAAACAAGTATCAGATTGTATCGATTTCCTTTTAAAATCTCTGATGCAAGCAGAGTGTACATCTAAATGTCTTCCAATAAACACACAAGGTTAATCTTTTCTTGTATTTTAGTCAAATCCTTTACAAAAGGTAAACAGGGTAAGTTTTTGGCTACAAGTAGCTACTCAACAGCTAAGCACACAATAGCACACAAGCTGGACATGTGTAATAAGAGTTATTTATTGAACAATATTTCAGTCTAAAACACCACATTTGTCCATCCATCCATCCATTTTATACCGCTTGTCCCATACGGGGTTGCGGGGGGTGCTGGAGCCTATCCCAGCTGCACACGGGCGGAAGGCGGGGTACACCCTGGACAAGTCGCACCACATTTGTCATTTTTAGCAAATAATTATAGTGTTACTTACTTACACTTACATATTACTCACACATACAAAGTTTCCAAGGCAGAAGTGCGTTTTTGTGTTTGGTTGAGTGTGTCAGCACGCGCACACAAAAAAGCAGAAACAGTGAGGAGAGGAAAACTGGCAAATAAAGGCAATTCTACTGGTTAATAAATAATATGGAAGTATTTGGGCTTCAAAAACTATCGATCAAGGTGACGCTTTAAACACGGAAGCGCTTGTGCTTTGACCACCTGTGCTTCAAACTTAGGTAAACATTTAAATAACAATAATCCAGACCTGCACAATAGCTTTAATTTAGTTAACGAGCTCTCCTGCTGTGCACATATAGACACGTAGACACGCACACAGCTGCTTGGCTGGATGCCAAATATTAGCGTAGCCCAAAACGCCCACGTAGCGTAAACTAATGTAAGTGAAATGACTGAATTTTGTAGCAAATTGCTAGAATTTGTGTTGTATCTTTAACATTGTGTGTCGTACCTGCTACATGTCTTATCTGTGTACTTTTAGCTATAGTTTAGTTTTTGTCTTAAATCACAGACCAAGAGTGGCAACCATAAATCATGAAGCATTAAATAGCTTTTTATTGTTATTCTATTTTATTCTACTCCAACCTAATCCTCGATCGGGGGTCTGAAACCCGCCCTAGTGGTTCCGTGGAGCTTTTCAAAAATGGAAAAAGATGGGGGTAAAAATACATTTGTTGTTTTAATGTTTATGTAGGAGGACAAAAATAACACAGACCTTCCTAATTGTTAGAAAAGCCCACTGTTTAATATGTTTGTGTTTATGCTTCACTGATGACAATATTTGGCCAGCGACGTTTTGTCCTACTAATCATGGCGGTCCTTGAACTCACCGTAGTTGGTTTACTTGTACAACTTTCCCCGTCGCTGCCACAGTGTTTCATGCCACTCTTTCTTTGTCTCATTTTGTCCACCAAACATTTTATGCTGTGCGTGAATGCACAAAGGTGAGTTTTGTTGATGTTATTGACTTGCGTGGAGTGCTAGTAATCCATGCAAACATGCTATTTAGGCTAGCTGTATGTACATATTGCATCATTATGCCTCGTTTGTAGGTATATTTGAGGTCATTGAATTTCCTTTACTACATCCTCTGTGTATCTAATTTATATTTGCATGTACATATTATCTGTATGTAATATTGGCTGCATTTCTGATTGTGTGCCATGTTGTTCCAGACCACAGCAAACGTTACCCAGCTTGCAAAGATTGTAATAAATCCATTAGAAGAAGACAGCCTGTCCTTTCCTTTAACTTGGGCACAAACATCTATACCTTTGGCAGTTTTAAGTTATCTCACCCTCTGAGACACTTACTTAGGATTCTAGAAAGAGGTTCCGCAGCCTCCGAAGCACAAAATCCAGGTTCTGTAACAGCTTCTTCCCTCAGGCCGTAAGACTCTTGAACGCATCATAATTAAATTATCCCCTCAACTCCCCCCAAAATGGATTAACTCGCTGGAATAAAAAAGACAATATAACATACATCCATAAACGTGGACGCATGTGAAAAAGTGCAATATATTAATCTGTACAGTAATCTATTTATTTATTTATATATATTATATATATTTATTTATTTTATATATATATTATATATTTATTTATTTTATATATATATTATATATATTATTTATATATATTTATTTATTTATATATGCACCTTATTGCTTTTTTATCCTGCACTACCATGAGCTTATGTAACGAAATGTCGTTCTTATCTGTGCTGTAAAGTTCAAATTTGAATGACAATAAAAAAAAAGTCTGATCTAGTTAATGTGTTGCCTTCATTATAACACTTACATAAGGCTTTTAACTCTTTGCGGCTCCAGACAAATTAGTTTTTTGTATTTTTGGTCCTTTCAACATGTTGGGTTGCCGACCCATGTCCTAGATTATGGCAGACTATATGTAATATATAAAATTGTAAATTGTTTGAGTGCAACAAGAAAAGCCTAATGTGTTTCATGCCTTTTATTTTGAGAACCATATGTTTAATGTATTGTAAGATTGTTTTGACTTTTGACTTTTTTTGTGGTCCCCTTTATTTTGAAAAGTATCAAAGTACCAAAATATTGGTATCGGGACCTAGTTTCTTCTTTTTCCTACTTTGGGCTTTTGGAGTTTTTGTCTTGCCTGGATGTGGATTCAGATCATAGGACTTCATTGTGAGTTTGTGAAGCACTTTGAGCCAGCTGCGATTAAGGGCTATACAAAATAAACGTTGATTGATTGATTGATTAATGAATGTATGGAATAAGTGAAATGTGTTGATAGAATTAGTTCTATGAAAAAGTGGGAATTCCAGGAAAACCAGGAATTTTTGGAACTGCCAAAATTGTTCATTTAAATGTCCAGAATGAGTTGAATGTGTTTATGATTGTATTATTTGAGAAATGTGGACATTTGAAAAAAATGTGTATATTCATTTTGAATGGGAAAAATTCTCCCCAAAAAATGTGGAATTCATGGAAATGTGGAATTTTTATAAAAAAAAAAAAAAAGATGGGTCATTAGTTAAAATGCATTTCAGCATTCACACACAATTACAGTTTATATATCGTTGAGAGTTGCGTCATCTTTACCTGCTCGCACGTCATCGCCCTTATCTGCAGCGTCCACTGGAATCAGCAACAAAATCAAACTCCACACAGGCCACAGCAACATGGCTGTCAGTATGTTGGTTTCCTTACTCCAGTCCAACCTTCCACAAAAACAATATGAGAGTGAAATAAACATATATTCATAATAGTAACACATGCTTGGTGTTAGTGGATGGTTCCAAAATCACAGCCGAGTCGGTAATTATTGTCTATTCATCAATTTTCTATACAGTACCGCTTGTCCTGCATGAAGCTGCCCCTCTTCTCACTGAACATATTTAAAATACCCCAATCTGCTGGTTTGTACCATAAAAAATTGTCTATGTCATGGGTGTCAAACTCTGGCCCGTGGGCCAAATTTGGCCCTCCGTGTAATTTCACTTGGCCCTTGAGGCGATATTAAATTAACACTAGAGCTGGCCCGCCGATTATATACAGCGGCGGTGCCGCAGTAAGACCGCATTCATCGCTAATTCTCATACTTGCCAACCCTCCCGGGACACTCCCAAATTTCAGTGCCCCTCCCGAAAATCGTCACGTCTGCTTTTCATCCAGTCCAACAAGTGCTGGCCCAGTCACTAACAGAACCCTTTGCAGCTCTTCCGGGACGCTACAATGTGTGTGTGGGGGGGTGGGTTTTGGTGGTAGCGGGGGGTGTATTTTGAGTTAATGCTGCAAAAGGTTCTGGGTATTTGTTCTGTTGTGTTTGTGTTGTGTTACGGTGCGGATGTTCTCCCGAAATGTGTATGTCATACTTGTTTGGTGTGGATTCACAGTGTGGCGTATATTTCTAACAGTGTTAAAGTTGTTTATACGGCCACCCTCAGTGTAACCTGTATCGCTGTTGAACAAGTATGCGTTGCATTCACGTGTGTTTGCGTACAGAAGCCGCAGATATCTTGTGACTGGGCCGGCACGTTGTTAGAATGGATGAAAAACGGACGTGACGACAGCTCGTAGAGGACGTTAAATGCAGTGCCTTTAAGGCACGCCCCCAAGACTGTGGTCCGGGTGGACTACGAGATATAATGACTGATGAACATCTTCGTTCGATAATGAAGGTTGCCTCAGCTCAAAGCCTGAGCCCCGACATTAATGAACTAGCATCCAAGAAAAGATGGCAGGTATCTGGCTTGGGCACATCAGATTAGATCAGTGTGTTGCAAACTGAGCAGTTTAAAGTCCTGAATGGTTGGTTTATTCATTGTTATTTTATTTTCAAATTTATTAGCCTGTGGAAAAAGTTAATGTTGATATTTACCTCAGAAGGCTGCAAATAGAAAAGAGGCATTCAATTTTTATTTAAATTATATTTGATATGCCATTGATATTTTTTATTTATTATTATTATTATTTGAAACTCGATTTTGCATGAGTTATATAAGCCTCGCTTGTTCAATATTCAATGCAAAACTTGTTTGGGTCCCTATTAAAAGGTTAATTTGTTCAACCTTTGTTCAGTTTTACATTTTGGCCCACTCTGTATTTGAGTTTGACACCCCTGGTCTATGTTGTCATTCAGAAATGCATTTTCTAACCAGGGACGGAAATTGCGTGTAAATGCTTAAAATCTGAACAGAAATGGAGGTGAAACGTACAATAAATGTAGGAATGGTTTCAATGTTGAACAGCTGAAGCTGTACTGAATGCTGGTAGTAACATTTAGCGTTCTACATTCAGTTGACTTTTCAGCATATGAAAGAAAATATACCTACGTTTGTATATTTGAAATTTGTAAATTTGCTGTAATGCTATCGAAATAGTGAACAGGCTAACGTGGGAGCAGTTAGCATACATGCAAGATAGCTGAAATTAACTGAAATTTTAGCATAAACCATTAGCATGTTACATGGGAACTGTGAGCTCACTTCGAAGATGGTGGCAAGTACCGAAATCCATGATTTATAGGTTTGGACCACGGGTCGGCAACCCAAAACGTTGAAAGAGCCATATTAGACCAAAAAATACAAAAAACAAATCTGTCTGGAGGCGCAAAAAAAAAGCTGTATATAAGTCTTATAATGAAGGCAACACATGACGTAAGTGTCTATATTAGCTATAATAGCCTACTATCAAAATGACTATGTGTCGCAGGCTGAAGCAAATCTTCGTTGACAGAAATGTTGAAATTCAATATTTATTCTACACATTTTACCATTAGTAAATCAGAAGCTACTTAGAAGGTGAGATAACTCCTGAAAATGACTGGCTTTTAATGGCCAAAGGTATAAATGTGTGTGTCCAAGTTAAAGGAAAAGTCTTCTTTTAATAGATTTATTACAATCTTTGGCAAGCGAGGTAACGTTTGCTGTGGTCTGGAACAACATGGCACACAAACAACTATCAGAAATGCAGCCAATATTACATACAGATAATGTGTCATGAGACATGCAAAACTAAATTATATACAAAGAGGATAAAAGTCAAGGATATTAAATGAGCTCTGCGATACCTACAAATGAGGCATAATGGTGCAATATGTACATACAGCTAGCCTAAATAGCCTGATTAGCACTCCAACAAGTCAATAACATCAACAAAGCGCACCTTTGTGCATTCACGCACAGCATGAAACTTTTGGTGGACAAAATGAGACAAAGAAGGAGTGGAAGATGTTACATGTCAACAAACTGTTGCATCACAGTCCACACTATGGTGAGTTCTAGAACCGCCAAAATTAGTAGGACAAAACGATGTTCACCAAATACTCATATTAAACAGTGGGCTTTCTAACAATTGGGAAGGTTAGTGTCATGTTTGTCCTCAAACAAAAACCATACTAAAACAAAAAAAAATATTTTTCCCCATTTTTTTTCCATTTTCAATCCTTTTTTGAAAATGCTCCAGGGAGCCACTAGGGCGGCGCTAAAGAGCCGCATGGGGCTCGAGAGTAGACGTACGAAACTTCAATTTCCACCTATTTATTTAATATAAATCACACTAATGAAAATTTTTGTCGGTGTTAGCCATGGAGGTAATGTTCAACCGTAGTCCATGGGCAAGGTATAAGATGCCAACAATTAATAGCATCAAAATAAAACTAGAATAAGTAATGCAACTAATACATAAAATACAGATAAATACAGACAGAAAAAAGTTAGCACAATGAATATATATAGTGCATGCTCACATATTTATGTTGGAATGTACTGTTTAAAAACAATAATTAATATTCGCAAAAATTCTAGCATAAAACCTGAGCATGCTAACATGAAAATAATTAGCAGCAAAATAGCGGACAATATTTAAATCAAAATGTTTGGTTTATACCAGGGCTATTCAACTATATAATGAAGAGGGCCGCAGTTTCAATAGCCGAAGGTCCCAGTTGCCAGATATCAAAACGTAGCCTTTTTTTTTAAAATGCCTCCGCAGCTTATATTCCTTTGAGACTGCGTTTACTTATTTACAAAGTAAACACATCAGATTTCACACCACACTGTCAATAACTTCATTATTCTGTCCTCGCTACTCGTTTCCAGCGTGTGCAGCTCGACAGACAGTTAACAGCATGAAGAAACAGAAACTAAGTTTTGATTGATGATTGATGTTCCTTCTTTTGAATTGTTTTTCTTCCTCCATTTTATTTCTTTACACATCTTCCTGTATTTAGGTTTGTAAGATTGAAAATCTAAACAATACAATTGTGTATTTTACTTAAATAATGCCCGTTGTGTATGTTACATAAATAAAATAGAAGGTTTAGTGTTAATGCACACAGCAAACATTGCACACGTGGTTTAACACAATTCAACTTAAGTGTAGCTTTATCAAATTCAGCGCGACATGGCAAGTTTTGATCGCCAGAGTTAAACAGCCAAAAACAACACGACCACAAATACAAAATACATCACAAAGTCAGCAATTTCAATACAACTTTTGTTGTCCAGCCGCTTCTAAAAGTCGATTTTCGCAATTTATTTTTAACTTTTTCAGGAACGATAGTGCCATCTTCTTCTCCTCACCCACTGCTGCTTCATTGTGGCCACCAGTTAAATAGGCCTGGTGTGGTTTATACCTGTGGTTCTTAACCTGGGTTCGATGGAACCCTAGGGGTTCGATGAGTCGGCCTCAGGGATTCGGCGGAGGTCAAAACACACCCGACTCATCGTGTAAATACAAACTTCTCCCTATCGGCGTATTACGGATACGGCAACAGCTGACTGGTTTGCAGGTGTGTAATTTGTTGTGAGTTTATGCACTGTGTTGGTTTTATTCTTTGAACAAGGTGATGTTCATGCACGGTTCATTTTGTGCACCAGTAAAAAACATGGTAACACTTTAGTATGGGGAACATATTCACATTTAATTAGTTGCATATTAACATGCAAATTAGTAACATATTGGCTCTTAACTAGTCATTATTAAGTACTTATTAATGCCTTATTCGGCATGGCCTTATCATAACCCTAACCCTCTAACCCTGACACTAACCCTAACCAAATAACTCTAAATTAAGTCTTTATTACTTAGAATATGTTCCCCATACTAAAGTGTTACCAAAAACATATACCTTTGTCTTGAATTTGAAAAAATGTTTTTTTTTTTTTTTTCACTAAAGAAGGGTCCGGTATAGGAAACTGGTGGGGTTCAGAACCTTCAACAAGGTTAAGAACCACTGGTTTATACCAACAAAACAAGCTAAATCGAGAGCATAACCTTTCAATTTGAGCTAAATGCATATGCAGGGCTCGAATTTAACCATGGCAACCGCTGCAAAAGCCGCGACCGCCCCTGTCTCTTGCCGTAATGCCCTAAAAAATTGACCTGCATCGGTGTGAAGAACATGCCATGACCGCTCTTGACCTTTTACTTGTTAATGGACTAGGGTTGTAACGATTAACGGTATAATGATAATTCGCGATAAAATTCCCAACGGTTAGTAATTCCGTAAAATGTTTTAATTACCGAAAAACTGTCATTTAATAATGCATTTTAGGCAACACCAAGTCAGGCGCATGCGCACTAGCGTCGTTTGACTTGATAATCATGACGGACAAGCGACACAGACTTTGCTCCGGAGATTTCCCCTCGGAGTAAACGGAGCCAAGCGCTTGGTTTAACGTCATTTCCCCTCGCTTCACGCGGTGCGTTTAAGAGCGCACTGCTGTGTTTAGATGGAGACTGGTGTGGACAATATTGGAGACAGACGCACTTGTTCCAACACTAAAAGTATACAGCGAAGGAGAAAACTATTTGATGTTTCTTTCTAGAGATGTCCAATAATATCGGCAGGCCGATATATGGGTTAAAATTTAATATCGGAAATTATCGGTATCGGTTTTTTATTATCAGTATCGTTTTTTTGGTTGTTTTTTTTTTATTATTATTAAATCAACATAAAAAACACAAGATACACTTACAATTAGTGCACCAACCCCAAAAACCTCCCTCCCCCATTTACACTCATTCACACAAAAGGGTTGTTTCTTTCTGTTATTAATATTCTGGTTCCTCCATTATATATCCGGGGTCGGGAACCTTTTTGGCTGAGAGAGCCATGAAAGCCAAATATTTTAAAATGTATTTCCGTAAGAGCCGTATAAAAAATGTTAACACTGAAAACAACTAAATGCGTGCATTTTTAAGTTAGAACAACATTTTTAAAGTATAATCCATCCATCCATCCATCCATTTTCTACCGCTTATTCCCTTTGGGGTCGCGGGGGGCGCTGGAGCCTATCTCAGCTACAATCGGGCGGAAGGCGGGGTACACCCTGGAAAAATCGCCACCTCATCGCAGGGCCAACACAGATAGACAGACAACATTCACACTCACATTCACACACTAGGGCCAATTTAGTGTTGCCAATCAACTTATCCCCAGGTGCATGTCTTTGGAGGTGGGAGGAAGCCGGAGTACCCGGAGGGAACCCACTCAGTCACGGGGAGAACATGCAAACTCCACACAGAAAGATCCCGAGCCCGGGATTGAACCCAAGACTACTCAGGACCTTCGTATTGTGAGGCAGATGCATTAACCCCTCTTCCACCGTGAAGCCCAAAAAAACGTATAATAAGTTTCTTATTATTTTTAATAACATTGTTATTGTGAAGCTAACCAATAATAAATAAAATACTTCTTATCACTTCTGGTGCTGCATGGTTTTGCTGATGGCTTGGTAGTCTGGTTGATACGTGGTTATTTTTAGCACTGTAATTACCAGCGGAATTATTCATTACTTATCGTTGTTATCTGAGAGCTAGATGCAGTCATCAAAAGAGCCACATCTGGCTCTAGAGCCATAGGTTCCCTACCCCTGTTATATATCAATATATATCAATACAGTCTGCAAGGTATACAGTCCGTAAGCACACATGATTGTGCGTGCTGCTGGTCCACCAACAGTACTAACCTTTAACAGTTAATTGTTACGGCTCAGGCTCCTGCCAACGCCGCTCATCCGTCTGTGCGCACCTCGGGACACGCCCACGGGTGCGCACATCCAGGGACGCGCCGCGCGCGTCCCCGCCCTGCAGCAGCCACCAGCTGCAATCACTCACCGGCAATCTACACTCCTGGGTCTGATGAGGGCAAGCTCAATAAAGGACCAGTGGACCCAAGGATCGGCGTGGGAACTTAGTTTTCTCATGGTGTACCGTAAGCAACAAGCTTCATGCTCTCTATTCGTGTTTCCTCTCCGTGCCTTGATTTGTCCCTTGTCTTCTCCCGTGTCCCCGCAGTACCCTTCGTCACCTGGAAAGTGAGCTGTGCGTCTCACTTTTCCCTGGATCTCCCTTTGGACTCTGACTGCCTCCTTCGTTCCTCGACCTCTTGCTCGCCCCTGGATTCTGCCGTCTCTCTCTGCCCCCGGATCATCTGCCTGCCCCCTGGACTTCCTCGTATCTCGTTCAACACGTTGGTAACACTCACTTCAGTTAAATTCTACACATAGTCTTACACCATTCCCTTTTGGATATAGTTCACACTCCATTTCCTTAGTTTATTCAATTAGTATTGTTTGTTATCATTATTATATATATATTGAATTATTATATTTTTATAATAAATAATTGTACATACTGCCCCCTGGTGTCTATTTGCCGTCACCTCCCCTTAGTCCAAACCATAACATTAATTTTACTAATTTTCATTAATTACTAGTTTCTATGTAACTGTTTTTATATTGTTTTACTTTCTTTTTTATTCAAGGAAATATTTTTAATTTATTTATCTTATTTTATTTTATTTTTTTTTTTTTTAAAGTACCTTATCTTCACCATACCTGGTTGTCCAAATTAGGCATAATAATGTGTTAATTCCACGACTGTATATATCGGTTGATATCAGTATCGGTAATTAAAGAGTTGGACAATATCGGAATTTTGGATATCGGCAAAAATCCATTATCGGACATCCCTATTGCTTTTATTTTCTCGATACAGCATCCATCAGCTGCTGTGACTAAGAGTTAATGACGTAAGAAAACATGTAGCAGGCGATGTGTCGTGAACGTTGTAACAACTTGTTTATAAAGTCTTTAGTTTGTTTACTCGGATGCTCATTCCTCCTGCATTTAACTGCAAACTGTATCAGCGTTCAAACAACATCAATACTGGCTAAAATGTTTTGTCATCTGGGAGGCGTTGGAGAAGAACAAAGCTTGTTTATTAGACTTGATCTTCATTAGCCAAACTGCTTTGTGTTTTATTTCGATATCAGAAAGCAGTGTTGTAACGCCGTTAGTTTCGGCGGTAACTAGTAATCTAACGCGTTATTTTTTTATATTCAGTAACTCAGTTACCGTTACTACATGATGCGTTACTGCGTTATTTTACGTTACTTTTTATGTAGTATAAAGTGTGTTTTATCGGAGCGCTGCGTTCTGATTCTTCTTGTGTCACAAGCCGGAGAAGAGAGAGAGACATGCGCTCTGTGTGGGTGTGTCTGAGTGTGAGTGTGGGGAGCGAGGGGGGGGGGGGGGGGCGTGTCTGATCATGGCGGAGCCAGAAGTCGAGTTTGCTAACATGGAGATATTTTCACTACTTTTCTTTTGTCGAGCACAAAGAAAATAACATTTTAGTTAAATGTAAATTGTGCTTTGGATCAAAGATGCCATCTACTGCCCAAAACAGCAATTCAAATCTGCTGAAACAAGCTACATAGCAACATGCTTCGACGAAGCTAGTAAAGAGAGACAGAGACTCTGATGCCACTTCACCTCCACCACCACCACCACTCACCGCTGAAGGTACACACTCTGTCAATCAATGTTCCCTCTAATTGTTCATGTGTGAGCAAACGCAAAAACTCCCTGAGCATTGAGTGGAGTCCATGTGAGCAACTTTAGACGTGCACACTGTGGCTACACCAGCAGCACACCTGTCCCAAACCTCACTAAATAACAACTTACATCTCCATCCATCCATCCATTTCCTACCGCTTGTCCCTTTCGGGGTCGCTGGAGCCTATCTCAGCTGCATTCGGGCGGAAGGCAGGGTACACCCTGGACAAGTCCCCACCTCATCACAGGGCCAACACAGATAGACAGACAATATTCTCTTATTATTATAATCAAATGACAGCAGTCATTTCCATTTCTAATATAAGTGTTTAGGCCCACTTATAATGACAATAACAAAAAATATTGTTTTTCATGAACTGTGTACTTGTATTGTTTGTCTGGGTGGAGGTCCTGCTTTGGAAATAATTTGTACCCCTTTCAGACATTGCATTTAGTTCCCATTAAAACATTCACATGTTGCACAATGAGATGTAAGCAGGAGATCATGTGTACATTCCTGCAACTTCCTGTTTGTAAAAAATATATTTTTATTAGTATTAGTATTATTTAATATACTAACAGCATTTAATGATTAATATTTATAAATTAAGATTCCTAATAAATGACACTAGAATAAGCACACATTTGATTGGTAAATCATAGTGTAACGACCTGGAATGACACTTTATGTGTGGTGTTGGAGTTGTCCGACTTTTTGTGTGGCTGTAAACGCATCACTGGCTAAGTGCCATATGTGCAAGTGTTGGCGCACGTGAGAGAGCGAGCGGCTGCTGTTGATATAACAAAGTTGCTTTTGGTCTGGTTTGTACTGCAGAAAATGACCAGTCTTGCTAGATATCATTTTTTTTACTAATGTTTTTGGTGATGTGTTTATGGCCGACAGTAAAGAGTTTTGCTCAGTAAAGTGATGGATGGAATTCATGTCCTCAAAGCGTCTCGACAGACGTTACAATATTTGAACAATGATGACGAAAACGGTTTTCTCTGTCGTGTCCGTGTCGTGTCGAAAATTGTTATGCGCTTATTTTTTTATTTGATTTTGTGCATGGCATAGATTTGCCGTGCGCAGAGGACGCTTGAGCAGTGCGCAATTGCACATGCGCGCTCCTGAGAGGGAACGTTGCTGTCAATTCTCTTATATACTCTTTCATTCTAGACTTCTAGAGTGTTTGATTATCACATCACTCTAAATGTATAGACTATAAAGTTCACAAACATAAAGAGGGATCCTAGTGGGCCAGGCCAATCTTTCCTTATCTCTAAACTAAAACTGGGGAAATGTGTAGTGTTCTGGGTTTCAGACATGATTTTGTATAAGAATTACTTGAGGAAGAAAATGCCTGGTCAGACTTTGTGTATGTAGTGTGTGCCTTTCTTGGTTTGCATCTATGCTGTTATTATGCTGTTTGTTACTTATGTATGTTATGTTGCAGCTATTTAAAATAGTTTTGTCAATTTGTTCTGGCCAGAAACAAATTGGCCTTTGTAACATATCTTTGTCTTTGTGTGTTGTATGTAGACCACATGGCTTAGCAGAGTTGAGTGATGCAAATGCATGTCAAGTTGATCAACAGATTGTATTATTCTCCACTACAATAACAGTACTGAAATGAAGGCTAAAAGGGCATTAATTGGAGCTTTAAAAAAAAAAAGAAAAAAAGAAGTAACTAAATAGTTACTTTTCACAGTAACGCATTACTTTTTGGTGTAAGTAACTGAGTTAGTAACTGAGTTACTTTTGAAATGAAGTAACTAGTAACTGTAACTAGTTACTGCTTTTCAGTAACTAACCCAACACTGTCAGAAAGTAAAACCATGTTTTTTTACATTACTTGTGTTTTTTTCATGTCACAAAAGTATTGCTTCAAAAACCATTCACGTGACACAGCATTTTGTTAATGTTTTATTGTGTATAGTTAATTCCTATACGACATATTTTAATGGATCTGTCCCGCTACATGTACATATAAATGTACATAACTTCAAAAAATGTATAATAAAAGAAATACCTCCCTCTATCAAAATGTAAAAATAGAGATAAAGGCATCATGTAATAACAAAATGCTGAGAAGCTAATATTATTAATGAATTAAAAAAACTAATATTTGTCCATAGATATATGGATAACGTTTATCTATTAGACATTACAAATTATATGATGGTATTATGTTCACACCCCAACACTGTTTTACCTAATGTTAATAATTACTTTGGCCATTTTTGGCAGCCCGAGATCTCATACATGAACACTATTTTTATCAGTGACGTGCGGTGAGGTTTATGGCTGGTGAGGCACTGACTTCATTACAGTCAGATTTACAAACATATGAACCCTAAAGAGTATCTTATTCACCATTTGATTGGCAGCAGTTAACGGGTTATGTTTAAAAGCTCATAACAGCATTCTTCCCTGCTTGGCACTCAGCATCAAGGGTTGGAATTGGGGGTTAAATCACCAAAAATTATTCCCGGACGCGGCGCCGCTGTTGCCCACTGCTCCCCTCACCTCCCAGGGGGATGGGTCAAATGCAGAGGACAAATTTCACCACACCTAGTGTGTTAACTTAACTTTAACTTTACACATACAAACTGTAGCACACAAAGAAGCACATTTAATTAAAAAAAAACGTTATTATGGTCTTACCTTTACTTATAAATGAAGTCCATGCGCAGCTCCTTTTGAACAAAAGCATCGATAACTTGTTTATAGAAGTCTTCCTTATCTTTCTTCAGTTTTAAAAGTCTCTCTGTCTCGATGGAGATCTTCCTTTAAGTATTACCTCCTGCTTCGATTGAAAGTCCAGTTTAGAAAACAGTTTTATTTTAGATATGTAATCCTCCATCTTAATAGTCCAGGCAAGAGGAAAAAATAAACGATTGCTGCTAACTGTTGCTGCTTGTTGTCACTTCTTCTGCAGCCGAGTAGTCGCAGAAATGCTCCCTGGGATCACTAGCGCCCTCTACCACCAGGAGGCGGGATTACTGCGAGCCTCACACAGTGCGTCTTCGCAGCAGTTTTATGATTGCTCAGCACAAGAAATACGTTACACACATACAGTTGTTGACAAAATACACTGTACATTATATACCTCAGCTAACTAAACTATGGAAATGTATAATATAATTCATATAGCAATACGGTCTCACTGCACAGCAGGCCAGCAGTTAGCCGAGTCATTGCGCAATCCATGGTGAGGCTCAACTCAGTGACGTGCCTCAACTGGCTGCTGACTCACCGCAAGTCTCTTCTCAGTATTTGAACGGCAAATGTGAAAATTCAGCGATTTTGAATAAAAAATAATCTAAAACTGGTGAAGTTAAATGGAAAATAACTTTATAGTATAACCACTGGATACATATAACAATTTAATTTTTTTTTTTCTTTTTAAATTTTTTTTCTTTCCATGATGGCACCTGAGGCCCCGCCTCACCTGCCTCCCCTGACTGCACGTCACTGATTTTTATCTATATGGACAAAAAGTGCAGTTCCGTCTTATGGCCATCAGGTGCCATCTTTCAAAATTAAATAAATAAATGATAAATGGGTTGTACTTGTATAGCGCTTTTCTACCTTCAAGGTACTCAAAGCGCTTTGACACTACTTCCACATTTACCCATTCACACACACATTCACACACTGATGGAGGGAGCTGCCATGCAAGGCGCTAACCAGCACCCATCAGGAGCAAGGTTGAAGTGTCTTGCTCAGGACACAACGGACATGACGAGGTTGGTACTAGGTGGGGATTGAACCAGGGACCCTCGTGTTGCGCACGGCCACTCTCCCACTGCGCCACGCCGTCCCCAATTACATATATATATATACATACAAATATATAAATATATATATACATGCTTTGGAGCCCCTGCCTCGAAAGAAAATAATATTTTCCTTGGTGCCCTTCCAACTTGCCTTGGTGCCCTAAAATATGAGCCCTCCTTTAAGGCAGCACTTGCCTTGACCTTAAAATGTTAAAATTCGAGGACTGCATATGTGTGAATACTTTGAGCTAATGATCTCATTCATAATGCATACAACATGCTGAGGGATTTAAAAAAAAAAAAATGAGCAGCAGGTTGTATGTTGACGTTGCAGCTCGTAACATACGATGGAGTCATCTCTGAGAGATGATGTGAGCTTGTCCTGCCCAAGCATGGCCCCGCAGACCACAATGTCGGGCTGGACTAAACAGCAACGTGCACACTACGCAGGCAAGGGGAAAAAAAGTGCAGCATAAACATGGCAGAGTGGACTGCAGTATGCTGGCAGTAGTTTTGAAGACGTGGGAGGATCAGTCAGCTGAAGAGCGGACAGCGCCACCACAACGTCTCCTCCCAGGACCTGTTACCCTTTTTTCACTCTTGGCACCTATGATGGAATTTGCTATTGTACAATTATGCATCATTTTGTACATAAATCATTCCATGACAGAATGGAAAACTGTCTTTTAAATGAGCAAAATAATTCACGCAATATTTTTTGCTTGTTTGTCTTCATGTATAGCAGGGGTGTCAAACTCAAATACAGAGTGGGCCAAAATTTAAAACTGAACAAAGCCGCGGGCCAAGGTTGAACAAATGAACCTTTTAATAGGGACCCAAACAAGTTTTGCATTAAATATTGAACAAGCAAGGTTTATATAACTTTATAGTGACATGCAAAATCGAGTTACAAATAATAATAATAATACTTTAAAAATATCAATGGCATATCAAATACAATTTAAATAAAAATTGAATGCCTCTTTTCTATTTGCAGCCTTCTGAGGTAAATATCAACATTAATTTTTTCCAGAGGCTAATAAATTTTAAAATAAAATAATGAATAAACCAACCATTCAGGACTTTAAACTGCTCAGTTTGCAACACACTGATCTAATCTGATGTGCCCAAGCCAGATACCTGCCATCTTTTCTTGGATGCTAGTTCATTAATGTCGGGGCTCAGGCTTTGAGCTGAGGCAACCTTCATTATCGAACGAAGGTGTTCATCAGTCATTATATCTCGTATTCCACAGTCTTGGGGGCGTGCCTTACTGGCACTGCTTTTAACGTCCTCTACGAGCTGACGTCACGTCCGCTTTTCATCCCTTCTAACAATGTGCCCGCCCTGTCACAAGATATGAGCGGCTCCTATACGCACACACAAGTGAATGCAACTTCATCAACAGCGATAAAGTTTACACTGAGAGTGGCCGTTTAAGCAACTTTGACATTGTTAGAAATATACGCCACACTGTGAATCCACACCAAACAAGAATGACAAACACATTTTGGGAGAACATACGCACAGTAACACAACACAAACACAACAGAACAAATACCCAGAACCCCTTGCAGCACTAACTCTTCCGGGACGCTACAATATACACACCCGCTACCCCCTACTCCCCCCCACACACACACACCTTGTAGCGTCCCGGAAGAGTTAGTGTTCATTTAAATATGGCAGTCTGCTCCATTTTTGTACTTGTCAATTGTACACACCTAGTAATTTTATAGTTTGCACACACTATTTAGTACGAATTGTTTGGAATGTTAGTATATCAGACCCTTAGTTTACACAGCGTACTAATTGAAGTGTACTGACGAAAGTATTCTCTTTGAGACGCAGCCCAAGTATGAGGACCACTATAGTCTACAATTTGGAAATTTGAAGAGGCTGGTGAGTTTCCAGTTGTTGAGCGCTGCCAAGGTGCACTTGTGCAAGGCACCACACAATAAAGTATTTCCCCTTTCATAACCAATGTTCATGTAAAAGAGTGGAAACCAAGGCTTCTGCACACAACTTTTGACATGAATGTTGATGTTAATGCTTGTGGTGCAAGGAGCACACAATGCTTTATTGCTCACATTACTGTATTTTTTTTTTGTATTCATCTGTCCTGTCCAGCTTCTCAGCCAAATCATATTGTTGATGTAGATGCCCAAAACTGCTGTGATTTACTTTACGAAAGAGAAGTGTGTGATATTTCTCTTGTTGCCTCAATTATATTTGACTTTATTACATTTTGTATATATTTACTGTTTGACCAGAGAATGACTGTAGATTTTATTATTTAGTATTTAATTTCAGTATTGAATACTACATTACATGTATCATGTTTATGTGTGCTATGCTATGTGAGGTTTTTTCCTTGGACTCAGTCTGGACCCCTCCCGAGGGTCCAGCCTTAGACTGATACTTTTTTTACTCTTCCCCCTTTCCCAATGTCACCTTTTTCCCACCTTTTTTTAAAGGGGAACATTATCACGAGACCTATGTAAGCGTCAATATATACCTTGATGTTGCAGAAAAAAGACCATATAATTTTTAAACCGATTTCCGAACTCTAAATGGGTGAATTTTGGCAAATTAAACGCCTTTCTACGTGACGTCACATCGGTATGCAATCCGCCATTTTTTCAAACACATTACAAACACCGAGTCAAATCAGCTCTGTTATTTTCCGTTTTTTTCGACTGTTTTCCATACCTTGGAGACATCATGCCTCGTCGGTGTGTTGTCGGAGGGTGTAACAACACGAACAGGGACGGATTCAAGTTGCACCAGTGGCCCAAAGATGCGAAAGCGGCAAAAAATTGGACATTTGTTCCGCACACTTTACCGACGAAAGCTATGCTACGACAGAGATGGCAAGAATGTGTGGATATCCTGCGACACTCAAAGCAGATGCATGTCCAACTGGACTGGACAGATCAGCTTTCAGGAAAAGAGAGCGGATGAGGGTATGTCTACAGAATATATTAATTGATGAAAACTGGGCTGTCTGCACTCTCAAAGTGCATGTTGTTGCCAAATGTATTTCATATGCTGTAAACCTAGTTCATAGTTGTTAGTTTCCTTTAATGCCAAACAAACACATACCAATCGTTGGTTAGAAGGCGATCGCCGAATTCGTCCTCGCTTTCTCCCGTGTCGCTGGCTGTCGTGTCGTTTTCGTCGGTTTCGCTTGCATATGGTTCAAACCGATATGGCTCAATAGCTTCAGTTTCTTCTTCAATTTCGTTTTCGCTACCTGCCTCCACACTACAACCATTCGTTTCAATACATGCATAATCTGTTGAATCGCTTAAGCCGCTGAAATCCGAGTCTGAATCCGAGCTAATGTCGCTTTCCCTTGCTGTTCTATCCGCCATGTTTGTTTGTATTGGCATCACTATGTGACGTCACAGGAAAATGGACGGGTGTATATAACGATGGTTAAAATCAGGCACTTTGAAGCTTTTTTTAGGGATATTGCGTGATGGGTAAAATTTTGAAAAAAACTTCGAAAAATAAAATAAGCCACTGGGAACTGATTTTTAATGGTTTTAAACCCTTCTGAAATTGTGATAATGTTCCCCTTTAAGGAGCGCTGTAAGTGGCTGATCTGTTGGCGGTCCGGTCTTGTCCCCTTGTAACGTATGTCTGCTCTTAGTGGGACTGTGCCGAAAATGAAATTTCAGTTCTTATGTGTCTTGTACATGTTAAAAAATGGACAATAATAAAGCATCTTGAATCTTGAATCTTGAATTTCAGTATTGGCCTCCTTAGACCTGCCATTGTATTGATATTGACAATGTTTGTTTCATCTGACCACAGAACTTTCCTCCAGAAGGTCTTATCTTTGTCCATGTAATGTCAGATGAAACAAAAATTAAGCTGTTTGGCCACAATACCCAGCAATATGATTGGAGGAGACAAGGTCAGGCCTTTAATCCCCGTCAAGCATGGTGGTGGTAGTATTACACTCTGGGCCTGATTTGATGCCAATGGAATTGATGCTTTACAGAGAGTAAATGGGACAATGAAAAAGGAGTATTACCTCCAAATTCTTCAGGACAACCTAAAATCATCAGCCCGGAGGTTGGGTCTTGGGCGCAGTTGGGTGTTCCAACAGGACAATGACCCCAAACACACGTCAAAAGTGGTAAAGGAATGGCTAAATCAGGCTGGAATTAAGTTTTTAGAATGGCCTTCCCAAAGTCCTGACATAAACATGTGGACAATGCTGAAGAAACAAGTCCAAGTCAGAAAACCAACAAACTTAGCTGAACTGCACCAATTTTGTCAAGAGGAGTGGTCAAAAATTCAACCAGAAGCTTGCCAGAAGTTTGTGGATGGCTGTCAAAAGCGCCTTATTGCAGTGAAACTTGCCAAGGGACATGTAACCAAATATTAACATTGCTGTATGTATACTTTTGACCCAGCAGATTTGGTCAAATTTTCAGTAGACCCATAATAAATTCATAAAAGAACCAAACTTCATGAATGTTTTTTGTGACCAACAAGTATGTGCTCCAATCACTCTATCACAAAAAAATAAGAGTTGTAGAAATTATTGGAAACTCAAGACAGCCATGACATTATGTTCTTTACATCCATCCATCCATTTTCTACCGCTTGTCCCTTTTGGGGTCACAGGGGGTGCTGGAGATCTCAGCTGCATTTGGGCGGAAGGCGGGGTACACCCTGGACAAGTCGCCACCTCATCGCAGGGTTCCCTCCGGGTACTCCGGCTTCCTCCCACCCCCAAAGACATGTTCTTTACGTGTATGTAAACTTTTGACCACGACTGTATATATTGTTATTATTTTGTAATGTGGAATGTTAGAAAAGGCTTGATCAAGTGAAATTAGTAAAACAAAGAACAATGGTTGGTATGAAAAACACAAACCTATTTATTAACTATCTGCAATGGACTTATGCTGTCCGTTGAAGTAAAGTGGTACAGTAAATTACGGACTACAAACCCCGTTTCCATATGAGTTGGGAAATTGTGTTAGATGTAAATATAAACAGAATACAATGATTTGCAAATCATTTTGAACCCATATTCAGTTGAATATGCTACAAAGACCACATATTTGATGTTCAAACTGATAAACATATTTGTTTGTGCAAATAATCATTAACTTTAGAATTTGATGCCAGCAACACGTGACAAAGAAGTTGGGAAAGGTGGCAATAAATACTGATAAAGTTGAGGAATGCTCATCAAACACTTATTTGGAACATCCCACAGGTGTGCAGGTTAATTGGGAACAGGTGGGTGCCATGATTGGGTAGAAAAACAGCTTCCCAAAAAATGCTCAGTCTTTCACAAGAAAGGATGGGGCGAGGTACACCCCTTTGTCCACAACTGCGTGAGCAAATAGTCAAACAGTTTAAGAACAACGTTTCTCAAAGTGCAATTGCAAGAAATTTTGGGATTTCAACATCTACGGTCCATAATATCATCAAAAGGTTCAGAGAATCTGGAGAAATCACTCCACGTAAGCGGTATGGCCGGAAACCAACATTGAATGACCGTGACCTTCAAACCCTCAGACGGCACTGTATCAAAAACCGACATCAATCTATAAAGGATATCACCACATGGGCTCAGGAACACTCCAGAAAACCACTGTCACTAAATACAGTTGGTCGCTACATCTGTAAGTGCAAGTTAAAGCTCTACTATGCAAAGCGAAAGCCATTTATCAACAACATCCAGAAACGCCGCCGGCTTCTCTGGGCCCGAGATCATCTAAGATGGACTCATGCAAAGTGGAAAAGTGTTCTGTGGTCTGACGAGTCCACATTTCAAATTGTTTTTGGAAATATTCGACATCGTGTTATCCGTACCAAAGGGGAAGCGAACCATCCAGACTGTTATCGACGCAAAGTTCAAAAGCCAGCATCTGTGATGGGGGTGCATTAGTGCCCAAGGCATGGGTAACTTACACATCTGTGAAGGCACCATTAACGCTGAAAGGTACATACAGGTTTTGGAACAACATATGCTGCCATCTAAGCGCCGTCTTTTTCATGGACGCCCCTGCTTATTTCAGCAAGACAATGACAAGCCACATTTAGCACGTGTTACAACAGCGTGGCTTCGTAAAAAAAGAGTGCGGGTACTTTCCTGGCCCGCCTGCAGTCCAGACCTGTCTCCCATCGAAAAAGTGTGGCGCATTATGAAGCGTAAAATACGACAGCGGAGACCCCGGACTATTGAACGACTGAAGCTCTACATAAAACAAGAATGGGAAAGAATTCCACTTTCAAAGCTTCAACAATTAGTTTCCTCAGTTCCCAATCGTTTATTGAGTGTTGTTAAAAGAAAAGGTGATGTAGCACAGTGGTGAACATGCCCTTTCCCAACTACTTTGGCACGTGTTGCAGCCATGAAATTCTAACTTAATTATTATTTGCAAAAAAAAAATAAAGTTTATGAGTTTGAACATCAAATATCTTGTCTTTGTGGTTCATTCAACTGAATATGGGTTGAAAAGGATTTGCAAATCATTGTATTCCGTTTATATTTACATCTAACACAATTTCCCAACTCATATGGAAACGGGGTTTGTATAAGCCGCTACTTATTTCTTACACTTTGAACCCTGCAGCTTATAAAACGGTGTGGCTAATTTATGGATTTTTATACGCTAACAGCCTTTAAAAAAAGTGTTAAAAACAAAACAAATACACCTAAAAAGTGTTTTATTGTTACAAGTTTGCTCACTGCAGTTGTCCTTCCATTTACCCGTAGTGCATTTTGTATTTGTATTTTTTCAGCCGGAGGGCCGTGTTCGACACATATGGTTTCTTCATTTATCACTCTAAGCAACTTTGCAAGTTTTACAATATAACTACAATGGTGTATACTTACTAAACCGTCCCATAGGAGTGTTTTCATGCATATTTGTACGTGCTAAGGACATTAACATGAGCTAATATGCTAACATATTTACGAATGTCTGTGTTATTATTATTAACGTACAATGGGATTATTTTTGTATTGTTTCAGTTTCACAAATTCTTCAGTAAATTGACCAAAATGTCACCGTGGAGTTATTGAATCTGTTTAGCTGATTGCAGAGCTAGCTTCCGCAGCTAGTGGGTCCATGAGGATGACTTATGTTTTGTTTGAGCAAACGTTTTACTGCCGTGTTACGGACAACATTTGGAAACAATTAATATGTATAATAACATTTACAGAAAATATTTATATGGAAATAACTCATTCCGCAACATATATATCTGTGGCTTATTTGTGTGTGGCTAATATATATATATACGTATGTAACAATATTTTTTTCTTCTTAAATTTAGTGGGTGCGGCTTATATCCCAGTGCGCTCTATAGTCCAGAAAATACGATGATTGTTCTTGGTAACACCAAGTAGTCACAATTATTCATTCAGTCAAGCGTAGTAAGTTGGGTGATGCGGACACATTTGTTACTGGATATTTTCTAATATGTTTTTGCCTTGGAGACTTTGTATGTGTAAGTAATATGAAGCTAACTATTTTAACTTTTGTTTATCTTAACAAATGTGCTGTTTTAGACTGCAATATTGTACAATGAAGGACATTACTTATTATGTATCTCTAGCTTGTGTGCTAGTGTGTGCTTAGCTGTTCTGTAGCTGCGATGCCCCGAGTAGCCTTTACCATTTACCTTTCGTTCATGACTTGACTAAAATACAAGAAAAGACCAACATTGTGTGCTTATTGTAAGACATTTAGATGTTAACTGGCTGTCCAGCTTTGCACAAGTAAACACACTGCTTCTATCGGAGCGCTTATATTGGACATTTTACATACAAGCACATACAAGTATGTGATTACATACTTGTTTATTTGCTGACATCGGCCAGATATCTGCTATCAATATTGGACACCCCTATTATAACTGAAGGGCCTCATTTTTGATTAGATAAATAATATGTACTGTACCCTTGAGCAAAGGTATTTGTTTTGTTCTGAATGTTATTATGATCCAAAAATGTAGGGCAAAGTCACAAAATCATTCAATTATTTTGAAACATTTCAAGTAAAAATGTCGCTATCAGTTTTGGTATTGAATTAATTCAGTATAGTATCGCCAACACACAATTGTATATTATTGCACTATTATCATTTATTTTGAAATTAATTTCACCTTTTATCAACTTCAGCAGACAATGCATTAATCACAAACCCTGTTTCCATATGAGTTGGGAAATTGTGTTAGATGTAAATATAAACAGAATACAATGATTTGCAAATCATTTCCAACCCATATTCAGTTGAATATGCTACAAAGACAACATATTTGATGTTCAAACTGATAAACTTTTTTTTTTTTTTTTTTTGCAAATAATCATTAACTTTAGAATTTGATGCCAGCAACATGTGACAAAGAAGTTGGGAAAGGTGGCAATAAATACTGATAAAGTTGAGGAATGCTCATCAGACACTCATTTGGAACATCCCACAGGTGAACAGGCAAATTGGGAACAGGTGGGTGCCATGATTGGGTATAAAAGTAGATTCCATGAAATGCTCAGTCATTTCACAAACAAGGATGGGGCGAGGGTCACCACTTTGTCAACAAATGCGTGAGCAAATTGTTGAACAGTTTAAGAAAAACCTTTCTCAACCAGCTATTGCAAAGAATTTAGGGATTTCACCATCTACGCTCCGTAATATCATCAAAGGTTTCAGAGAATCTGGAGAAATCACTGCACGTAAGCAGCTAAGCCTGTGACCTTCGATCCCTCAGGCTGTACTGCATCAACAAGCGACATCAGTGTGTAAAGGATATCACCACATGGGCTCAGGAACACTTCAGAAACCCACTGTCAGTAACGACAGTTGGTCGCTACATCTGTAAGTGCAAGTTCAAACTCTCCTATGCAAGGCGAAAAACATTTATCAACAACAACCAGAAATGCCGTCGGCTTCGCTGGGCCTGAGCTCATCTAAGATGGACTGATACAAAGTGGAAAAGTGGTCCAGACCTGTCTCCCATTGAAAATGTGTGGCACATTATGAAGCCATTATGAGTTATGTTGGATCCACTATGGACTGGACTCTCACAATATTATGTCAGACCCACTCGACATCCATTGCTTTCGGTCTCCCCTAGAGGGGGGGGGTTACCCACATATGCGGTCCTCTCCAAGGTTTCTCATAGTCATTCACATCGACGTCCCACTGGGGTGAGTTTTTCCTTGCCCTTATGTGGGCTTTGTATCGAGGATGTCGTTGTGGCTTGTGCAGCCCTTTGAGACACTTGTGATTTAGGGCTATATAAAAAAACATTGATTGATTGATTGACATTGAAGCCTAAAATACCACAACGGAGACCCCCGGACTGTTGAACAACTTAAGCTGTACATCAAGCAAGAATGGGAAAGAATTCCACCTGAGAAGCTTAAAAAATGTGTCTCCTCAGTTCCCAAACGTTTACTGAGTGTTGTTAAAAGGAAAGGCCATGCAACACAGTGGTGAACATGCCCTTTCCCAACTACTTTGGCACGTGTTGCAGCCATGAAATTCTAAGTTAATTATTATTAGCAAAAAAAAAAAAAAAGTTTATGAGTTTGAACATCAAATATCTTGTCTTTGTAGTGCATTCAACTGAATATGGGTTGAAAAGGATTTGCAAATCTTTGTATTCCGTTTACATCTAACACAATTTCCCAATTCATATGGAAACGGGGTTTGTATTAGAAACAAACAGAAGTAAATCAAAACAGCTTTCTTCCTACAAAACCACTTAGATTCACTCGGACACAAAAGAAACGGGGGCTGTAGTTTCTATTCATAATTGTTTAAAAGTGTGGTAATCATGTCATCCCGTGTGTCTAAATAGGGGATGGAAATAGAACTGTGTAGTTCGTAAAATCGTCTTTACAGTAAACCTTGCACATTCTTCTCTTTACATATTCGTTCAGTCATTTTCCTTTTCAAGCATGCCATTCATTACAGACAGACGGCAGGGATAGGTGGGTAATGACGCTGAATTCCTCCGGACCTCATGCTACATTTGGCAACGCCGTGGTGCAGCACACCGACCACATCAACCTCGGCTGGATTTTGGATTACAGAACATTCTTTGTGCACAGATGTCGCGGACGGCTTTCGCTTGGTTTTGCCAACCGAATCTGCCTACAGAGATCACTTCATGCGTATTTCCGACATCCTTCCTGTCAATTTATTCTTCAATTTCTGGTCAGGGTCGTGCTTCCATTCATTACACGATGATATCTTTAGTTAGATGTTGAGTAAATATTACATTAAAAGGGTCATATAATGCAAAACACACTTTTCTTGCTAAAGCAGGGGTGTCAAACTCATTTTAGCTCAAGGGCCGCATGAAGGAAAATCTATTCCCACCCGGGCTGGACTGGTAAAATAATGGGATAATAACTTAAAATTAAAGACAACTTCAGATTATTTTCTTTGTCTTACTTTGGCCAAAAATAGAACAAGTACATTCTGAAAATGTACATACCGTATTTTTCGGACTGTAAGTCGCAGTTTTTTTTCATAGTTTGGCCGGGGGTGCGACTTATACTCAGGAGCGACTTATGTGTGAAATTATTAACACATTACCGTAAAATATCAAATAACATTATTTAGCTCATTCACGTAAGATGTATAAGATGTCATGGGATTTAGCGATTAGGAGTGACAGATTGTTTGGTAGACGTATAGCATGTTCTATATGTTATAGTTATTTGAATGACTCTTACCATAATATGTTACGTTAAAGGGGAACATTATCACAATTTCAGAATTGTTAAAATCATTAAAAATCAGTTCCCAGTGGCTTATTATATTTTTCGAAGTTTTTTTCAAAATGTTACCCATCACGCAATATCCCTAAAAAAAGCTTCAAAGTGCCTGATTTTAACCATCGTTATAAACACCCGTCCATTTTCCTGTGACGTCACATAGTGAAGCCAACACAAACAAACATGGCGGATAGAACAGCAAGGGAAAGCGACATTAGCTCGGATTCAGACTCGGATTTCAGCGGCTTAAGCGATTCAACAGATTATGCATGTATTGAAACGGATGGTTGTAGTGTGGAGGCAGGTAGCGAAAACGAAATTGAAGAAGAAACTGAAGCTATTGAGCCATATCGGTTTGAACCGTATGCAAGCGAAACCGACGAAAACGACACGACAGCCAGCGACACGGGAGAAAGCGAGGACGAATTCGGCGATCGCCTTCTAACCAACGATTGGTATGTGTTTGTTCGGCATTAAAGGAAACTAACAACTATGAACTAGGTTTACAGCATATGAAATACATTTGGCAACAACATGCACTTTGAGAGTGCAGGCAGCCCAATTTTCATCAATTAATATATTCTGTAGATATACCCTCATCCGCGCTCTTTTCCTGAAAGCTGATCTGTCCAGTTTAAGGGACGGTGTGAGCCAAGACATCCAGGGGGTTTAGCTCGCTCGTCTGCGGGAACAAACTGCCGCCATTGCTTGCCGTGCTACCGAGGCCCTTTGTCCCTGAATTGCTCACACACTCCGGCAGGATTAAATGGGGGTCTGGCGGCAGATTTCTTTGACTTTATCGTTGGAAATGCATCTGCTTTGAGTGTCGCAGGATATCCACACATTCTTGCCATCTCTGTCGTAGCATAGCTTCGTCGGTAAAGTGTGCGGAACAAACGTCCAATTTCATAAACTTTCGCATCTTTGGGCCACTGGTGCAACTTGAATCCGTCCCTGTTTGTGTTGTTACACCCTCCGACAACACACCGACGAGGCATGATGTCTCCAAGGTACGGAAAACAGTCGAAAAAACGGAAAATAACAGAGCTGATTTGACTCGGTGTTTGAGAAAATGGCGGATTGCTTCCCGATGTGACGCCACGTTGTGACGTCATCGCTCCGAGAGCGAATATTAGAAAGGCGTTTAATTCGCCAAAATTCACCCATTTAGAGTTCGGAAATCGGTTAAAAATATATATTAACTTTTTTCTGCAACATCAAGGTATATATTGACGCTTACATAGGTCTGGTGATAATGTTCCCCTTTAAGCTACCAGGCACGTTCTCAGTTGGTTATTTATGCCTCATATAACGTACACTTATTCAGCCAGTTGTTCACTATTCTTTATTTATTTTAAATTGCCTTTCAAATGTCTATTCTTGGTGTTGGGATTTATCAAATAAATTTCCCCAAAAAATGCGACTTATACTCCAGTGCGACTTATATATGTTTTTCCCCTTCTTTATTATGCATTTTTGGCCGGTGCGACTTATACTCCGGAGCGACTTATACTCCGAAAAATACGGTACTACAAATAATCTTCTTGGCAAAACAGTTGACGCAAGTTGAAACGCTGAGGAAAAAATTGGTGCCGTTTCAAAAACACCATGAAGGACACAATGAAATTAGACTTTGTCTCAGCGTTTTGACAAAGCCATTAAACGTTATGAACTTCCTGTTTAGCATTCCAACGTTGGCAGTTTATTAAAAATGTTTGGAAAAGCAACCGATTGTTTCCGCAAGCCGTCGCATTGGTGAAATCCACATACTGCCACAACACATTCATTTATCATCATTCAAATATTACAATTATAATTAAACATGGTGTCAAAACGACACTGTAACTTTGTGATGTGGCTTTTGTGAACACAGCCTGCCGGGACTTAAAGGGGAACATTATCACCAGACCTATGTAAGCGTCAATATATACCTTGATGTTGCAGAAAAAAAGACCATATTTTTTTTTAACCGATTTCCGAACTCTAAATGGGTGAATTTTGGTGAATTAAACGCCTTTCTATTATTCGCTCTCGGAGCGATGACGTCACGTTGTGACGTCACATCGGGAAGCAATCCGCCATTTTCTCAAACACCGAGTCAAATCAGCTCTGTTATTTTCCGTTTTTTCGACTGTTTTCCATACCTTGGAGACATCATGCCTCGTCGGTGTGTTGTCGGAGGGTGTAACAACACAAACAGGGACGGATTCAAGTTGCACCAGTGGCCCAAAGATGCGAAAGTGGCAAGAAATTGGACGTTTGTTCCGCACACTTTACCGACGAAAGCTATGCTACGACAGAGATGGCAAGAATGTGTGGATATCCTGCGACACTCAAAGCAGATGCATGTCCAACTGGACTGGAAAGATCAGCTTTCAGGAAAAGAGAGCGGATGAGGGTATGTCTACAGAATATATTAATTGATGAAAATTGGGCTGTCTGCACTCTCAAAGTGCATGTTGTTGCCAAATGTATTTCATATGCTGTAAACCTAGTTCATAGTTGTTAGTTTCCTTTAATGCCAAACAAACACATACCAATCGTTGGTTAGAAGGCGATCGCCGAATTCGTCCTCGCTTTCTCCCGTGTCGCTGGCTGTCGTGTCGTTTTCGTCGGTTTCGCTTGCATACGGTTCAAACCGATATGGCTCAATAGCTTCAGTTTCTTCTTCAATTTCGTTTTCGCTACCTGCCTCCACACTACAACCATCCGTTTCAATACATGCGTAATCTGTTGAATCGCTTAAGCCGCTGAAATCCGAGTCTGAATCCGAGCTAATGTCGCTATACCTTGCTGTTCTATCCGCCATGTTTGTTTGTATTGGCATCACTGTGTGGCGTCACAGGAAAATGGACGGGTGTATATAACGATGGTTAAAATCAGGCACTTTGAAGCTTTTTTTAGGGATATTGCGTGATGGGTAAAATTTTGAAAAAAACTTCGAAAAATAAAATAAGCCACTGGGAACTGATTTTTAATGGTTTTAACCCTTCTGAAATTGTGATAATGTTCCCCTTTAAGACCTCGTTTTAATTCTTCCACCTTCTGTAGCCTTTGTTCCGTGTCCATATTATTGTCTTTGTCTTTCTTAGATGTTTCATAGTGCCTTCTTAGATTATATTATTTCATTACAGCCACACTTTCTCCACACAGAAGACACACAGTTTACCTCTGTGAACATTTACTCTGGCTTTAAACCCCCTGTTCTCACCGTCCATCTTCCGTTTAGCTATTATTGGGGAGGAGGTTGCTGAAAGCTGACATCAGCCCTGAATGCTGATGAATAATGAAGCCGAGATCCACTGCAGTGAGTCCGCGGGCTACCGTTGCACTGTGGGGAATGGAGTATTGGTGCGTGCAAAACAGCAGCAGGCGGCTGTGGCCTGCGGGCCGGTTCTAATACTAATCAAATATCATCCCGGGGGGCCATAGATAATTCATTCGCGGGCCGGATCTGACCCGCGGGCCTTGACTTTGACACCTAGATGCATTTGCGATCCCCATAAGTGCCTAAAAATGTGAATTCAAAGACAGTTGAGATATTCAAAATACAATTTTGTCTTGTTCCAAATGAATCCCTGGGAGATTTCCCCGACTTATGACGTTTACCTATATGTGATGTCAACGAATATTCTCATACATACAAACCCCGTTTCCATATGAGTTGGGAAATTGTGTTAGATGTAAATATAAATGAAATACAATGATTTGCAAATCATTTTCAACCCATATTCAGTTGAATATGCTACAAAGACAACATATTTGATGTTCAAACTGATAAACTTTTTTTTTTTGCCAATAATCATTAACTTTAGAATTTGATGCCAGCAACACGTGACAAAGAAGTTGGGAAAGGTGGCAATAAATACTGATAAAGTTGAAGAATGCTCATCAAACACATATTCGGAACATCCCACAGGTGAATAGGCAAATTGGGAACAGGTGGGTGCCATGATTGAGTATAAAAGTAGATTCCATGAAATGCTCAGTCATTCACAAACAAGGATGGTCACCACTTTGTCAACAAATGCGTGAGCAAATTGTTGAACAGTTTAGGAAAAACCTTTCTCAACCAGCTATTGCAAGGAATTTAGGGATTTCACCATCTACGGTCCGTAATATCATCAAAGGGTTCAGAGAATCTGGAGAAATCACTGCACGTAAGCAGCTAAGCCCGTGACCTTCGATCCCTCAGGCTGTACTGCATCAACAAGCGACATCAGTGTGTAAAGGATATCACCACATGGGCTCAGGAACACTTCAGAAACCCACTGTCAGTAACTACAGTTGGTCACTACATCTGTAAGTGCAAGTTAAAACTCTCCTATGCAAGGTGAAAACCGTTTATCAACAACACCCAGAAACGCCGTCGGCTTCGCTGGGTCTGAGCTCATCTAAGATGGACTGATACAAAGTGGAAAAGTGTTCTGTGGTCTGACGAGTCCACATTTCAAATTGTTTTTGGAAACTGTGGACGTCGTGTCCTCCGGACCAAAGAGGAAAAGAACCATCCGGATTGTTATAGGCGCAAAGTTGAAAAGCCAGCATCTGTGATGGTATGGGGGTGTATTAGTGCCCAAGACATGGGTAACTTACACATCTGTGAAGGCGCCATTAATGCTGAAAGGTACATACAGGTTTTGGAGCAACATATGTTGCCATCCAAGCCCCTGCTTATTTCAGCAAGACAATGCCAAGCCACGTGTTACATCAACGTGGCTTCATAGTAAAAGAGTGCGGGTACTAGACTGGCCTGCCTGTAGTCCAGACCTGTCTCCCATTGAAAATGCGTGGCGCATTATGAAGCCTAAAATACCACAACGGAGACCCCCGGACTGTTGGACAACTTCAGCTGTACATCAAGCAAGAATGGGAAAGAATTCCACCTGAGAAGCTTAAAAAATGTGTTTCCTCAGTTACCAAACGTTTACTGAGTGTTGTTAAAAGGAAAGGCCATGTAACACAGTGGTGAACATGCCCTTTCCCAACTACTTTGGCACGTGTTGCAGCCATGAAATTCTAAGTTAATTATTATTTGCAAAAAAAAAATAAAGTTTATGAGTTTGAACATCAAATATCTTGTCTTTGTAGTGCATTCAATTGAATATGGGTTGAAAAGGATTTGCAAATCATTGTATTCCGTTTATATTTACATATAACACAATTTCCCAACTCATATGGAAACGGAGTTTGTAGTAGAGGTTTTTCCGGGGGACTTTCCAAATCAAAATATGTCGATGGTAAAATGCTCAGTTATTTTCTATGTTAAATAGTGATGTGCGATACCAGTTATTTCCATTGCGATCCGATACCGAGTAAAATCCAGGCTCTTATCGGCGATACCGATTTGATTCTGGTACTTTGTGCAAATACACCTAATGTGTCTGCTGTAATTTAAAAAGTTGTGCATTTAAAATAAAAATATATCTAAAAATATATTCAAAATATAAACAAAGTTCAGTTATTTACTAAAAAATAAAACAATACTAACTTATGAATTAATTCATTTTTAAATTTACAACAACATTAATATATTCTGTTAAATATGGAACTGATCATTCATATTTTTGTACAGGCAGAATTTTTGACAAACTTGGTTCTGCAGTTACACAATTGGAATAATATTAGTATTGTTTTTATTCTATTCTTACATGGGAAAAAAACAAGAAATTAAAGGAGCAAAAAAGTTGGTATGTTATGAGAAAAAACTGAAATGTTGTACCTATTAATAATAATAATATACTTAGTCACCTTAAATACAAAGCTGACGCAATATCTGTTTTTAGCATTTATTAAATAAAAAAAAATATCAAAATGACCCCTGCATACTTTTGAGTGTTCAGTATGTGGCCCTTGGCGGAGAAAGTTTGGACACTCTTGAACTAAAGTATCAAAACTATCGATATATTGATTGAAGAATCGATATTAGAGCATACAGGTCTGATATTGCGATCTTTAGTGTTAAGCAGCACAGTCCAAAAATATAAACCTCCAACATCATTTAGAAAAAGAAGCAAAAATGCCTGCTTGAAAAAAATTAAGTTAAAAAAATAAATAAATAACTAAAAAAAGCAAATAAATTATAAAAATAGGTGGCATCACTGCACCGGACCATCTCGCCATCTCAAACTAGAGTCTCGCGGGATGAGATGTTACGAGAATTACGGCTCATGACGCAAAACAACCTTTAATGGGAACACCTTCAAATCGCAAATATACTTTATCGAAATTTTAGAAATATCACTTTTATTTTGCGAAAAACTGCAATGAACTGGTAAAATCCAAGCAATTGTTATGCTTCAAGTTGCAAGCAAAAATTTGAGTTACAAGCATTTGAGCTATAAATTAGTTGACATAGCAAATGGCCCAAAAGATCGGACCAAAACATCTGACTCACTTGCTAGCATTAGCTTATAGCTAGTGATTCACGTAACTTTGTTTTTCCAACCATGGGAAGAAAAAAAGGGAGTTTGAAGGACAGTGCTGGATGGATGATCTATTGAATTGGAAGAAAAAAAAGAACTAATCAAAAACATGACCGACCGTGTCATCAACTTGCGAAGTTTGCACCATACTGACGTAGAATGAGGTAAATATCTCAAATATTGATAAAGCATGTTTGCACTCCAATGACAGCCAAGGACATTAAAATGATATTTAAACGGCGGACATTTATCCATGAAGATATAAAAAAGCTGCTGATGGTATGTATGTTTGACGGAGAAGCAACTGGAAGGAGATAAAAGTCCGCTCTCCAAAGTAAATGCTGTACATTTTTATTACATAATGTTATAAAAATACTGTAGTTTTTTCGTAATACATTCTATTGTATTAATCTATACAATATTTGGTATCTAAAAGGTTTATTTTTATTTTTAAAAGGCATGTCATGTTAAAATTGTGCTGATTTGGGAGGGCCGAGCACCAATAAATTGATTCCTATTAATTTTAATGGGGAAGCACTGATTTGAGATACAAGTGTTTTGAGTTAAGAGCTCTGTCACAGAACCAATTAAGCAATTAAGTTTAGGTACAACTGTAATTTAATTATTCAAATTACGAGTCTGTTGAACTTGAATGTCACAGAATTCCATGAAAATAAATAGTAGGTCTGTCAAGAATGACGAGTTAACTCATGTGATTAATCACAAATAACTATCGCATTAATCATATATATATGCAGATTACCTACTCAGTGGCCTAGTGGTTAGAGTGTCCGCCCTGAGATCGGTAGGTTGTGAGTTCAAACCCCGGCCGAGTCATACCAAAGACTATACAAATGGGACCCATTACATCCCTGCTTGGCACTCAGCATCAAGGGTTGGAATTGGGGGTTAAATCACCAAAAATGATTCTCGGGCGTGGCCACCGCTGCTGCTCACTGCTCCCCTCACCTCCCAGGGGGTGATCAAGGGTGATGGGTCAAATGCAGAGAAAAATGTCCCCACACCTTGTGTGTGTGTGACAATCATTGGTACTTTAACTTTAACTTTAATGTTAATCACGCAACTTGTTTTGAGTGTACATGCTCCTTTACCTTAAAGGGGCTGTTTGCAACATTTACACAGAGGGCACTAACTTTCCACTTATATATTACACCCAGATGGGACTTTAGATAACTATCAACAAGTTTTGAACATATAAATGATGTACATTTAAGTCAAACATTTGAAAAAAAGTTTCCGTACGACATTTTGACAATAAAATTGCATTTCTGTCCAAATGTTAGGCTCTTTCTTTAAATTATGCAGACAATAACGTGATTAGTCATGATTAATGAAAATTTAAAACTGTGATTAATCTGATTTTTTTTTTAATTATAATTTGATAGCACTTAAAATTGCATGTGTTCTAAATATTTTTGTACAAGTTCGTGCACCGTTTAAGCATCAGCACCATTTTTGAAGTAGCGATTTAGTACTAGTATCAGTTAAAATTACAGATGTCCGACAATATCGGCCTGCCGATATTATCGGCCGATAAATGTGTTAAAATGTAATATCGGAAATTATCGGTATCGTTTTTTTTATTATCGGTATCCGTTTTCTTTTTTGGTTTTTTTGGGTTTTTTTTTAAATCAACATAAAAAACACAAGATACACTTACAATTAGTGCACCAACCCAAACAACCTCCCTCCCCCATTTACACTCATTCACACAAAAGGGTTGTTTCTTTCTGTTATTAATATTCTGGTTCCTACATTATATATCAATATATATCAATACAATCTGCAAGGGATACAGTCCGTAAGCACACATGATTGTGTGTGCTGCTGGTCCACTAATAGTACTAACCTTTAACAGTTAATTTTACTCATTTTCATTAATTACTAGTTTCTATGTAACTGTTTTTATATTGTTTTACTTTCTTTTTTATTCAAGAAAATGTTTTTAATTTACTTGTCTTATTTTATTTTTATTTTTAAAAGTACCTTATCTTCACCATACCTGGTTGTCCAAATTAGGCATAATAATGTGTTAATTCCACGACTGCATATATCGGTTGATATCGGTATCGGTAATTAAAGAGTTGGACAATATCGGAATATCGGATATCGGCAAAAAGCCATTATCGGACATCCCTAGTTAAAATGTATACCTAGTTGCAATGCATCGCCGCAACCCTGAGTAGCGTGCGTCAAAGTGGACAAAAAGCGAGACCTTCAGTACAGAAGCGAAGTTTGAGACCTTTGTCTAACAGGAGTCATAGAGAGCAGATCAAACTTTATTTGCTCAAAAACCAAAAAAAATCATTCACACTACTAAAAAAAAATACTCTTTCCTAAAAGCAACATTGTAAAGTAGAGGTGACTAAGGTGTTGCTTGTTTTTGTTGGCCCGCATCCAGGGCCCTGGACATTTTGATCCAGACTGCATTCCCATAAAGCCACAATTTTTATAATGTTTGAATTCTAACCTGAATCTATTTAGATGATACAAATACGTGGGAAAAAAACTTTTTAGTGCAAAATAATAGCAAACAGTAACAACTGTAATGAATAAAAACAACATATTTACAAATAAAGCCAATACTATATGTATTCTATGACATTAACATGGCAGGGATTCGATCACACGCTGTCTGCTTTTTACAGTAAGAAGCTCAAACCACTACACCACAGAACCAAAAAAAACACAGGGCACAATTTTCTTTGATATTCTATTAATAGTGACGAAGCACAAAAGAGTTATGAATACATCCATCCATCCATTTTCTACCGCTTAATCCCTTTGGGGTCGCGGGGGGCGCTGGAGCCTATCTCAGCTACAATCGGGCGGAAGGCGGGGTACACCCTGGACAAGTCGCCACCTCATCGCAGGGCCAACACAGATAGACAGACAACATTCTCACTCACATTCACACAATAGGGCCAATTTTAGTGTTGCCAATCAACTTATCCCCAGGTGCATGTCTTTGGAGGTGGGAGGATCTGGAGTACCCAGAAAACATTTGTTGTAAAATTTGACGTAAAACGCTCTGTCAATTATATTACTATTTTTTAATGACAGAGTTATAATATATATATATTTATATATATATATTTATATACAAACCCCGTTTCCATATGAGTTGGGAAATTGTGTTAGATGTAAATATAAACGGAATACAATGATTTGCAAATCATTTTCAACCCATATTCAGTTGAATATTCGACAAAGACAACATATTTGATGTTCAAACTGATAAACTTTTTTTTTTTTTTGCAAATAATCATTAACTTTAGAATTTGATGGCAGCAACACGTGACAAAGAAGTTGGGAAAGGTGGCAATAAATACTGATAAAGTTGAGGAATGCTCATCAAACACTTATTTGGAACATCCCACAGGTGAACAGGCAAATTGGGAACAGGTGGGTGCCATGACTGGGTATAAAGTAGATTCCATGAAATGCTCAGTCATTCACAAACAAGGATGGGGCGAGTGTCACCACTTTGTCAACAAATGCGTGAGCAAATTGTTGAACAGTTTAAGAAAAACCTTTCTCAACCAGCTATTGCAAGGAATTTAGGGATTTCACCATCTACGGTCCGTAATATCATCAAAGGGTTGGAGAAATCACTGCACGTAAGCAGCTAAGCCTTTGACCTTCAATCCCTCAGGCTGTACTGCATCAACAAGCGACATCAGTGTGTAAAGGATATCACCACATGGGCTCAGGAACACTTCAGAAACCCACTGTCAGTAACTACAGTTGGTCGCTACATCTGTAAGTGCAAGTTAAAACTCTCCTATGCAAGGCAAAAACCGTTTATCACAAGACTCAGAAACGCCGTCGGCTTCGCTGGGCCTGAGCTCATCTAAGATGGACTGATACAAAGTGGAAAAGTGTTCTGTGGTCTGACGAGTCCACATTTCAAATTGTTTTTGGAAACTGTGGACGTCGTGTCCTCCGGACCAAAGAGGAAAAGAACCATCCGGATTGTTATAGGCGCAAAGTTGAAAAGCCAGCATCTGTGATGGTATGGGGGTGTATTAGTGCCCAAGACATGGGTAACTTACACATCTGTGAAGGCGCCATTAATGCTGAAAGGTACATACAGGTTTTGGAGCAACATATGTTGCCATCCAAGCAACGTTACCATGGACGCCCCTGCTTATTTCAGCAAGACAATGCCAAGCCACGTGTTACATCAACGTGGCTTCATAGTAAAATAGTGCGGGTACTAGACTGGCCTGCCTGTAGTCCAGACCTGTCTACAATTGAAAATGTGTGGCGCATTATGAAGCCTAAAATACCACAACGGAGACCCCCGGACTGTTGAACAACTTAAGATGTACATCAAGCAAGAATGGGAAATAATTCCACCTGAGAAGCTTAAAAAATGTGTCTCCTCAGTTCCCAAACGTTTACTGAGTGTTGTTAAAAGGAAAGGCCATGTAACACAGTGGTGAACATGCCCTTTCCCAACTACTTTGGCACGTGCTGCAGCCATGAAATTCTAAGTTAATTTTTATTTGCAAAAAAAAAAAGAAAGTTTATGAGTTTGAACATCAAATATCTTGTCTTTGTAGTACATTCAATTGAATATGGGTTGAAAAGGATTTGCAAATCATTGTATTCCGTTTATATTTACATCTAACACAATTTCCCAACTCATATGGAAACGGGGTTTGTAGACTGGACATGGCTTGAAGGTAAATACATCTTTAATTTTACTATAAAAAAAGGAACAAACAAAAAGCGCGCACAAGGCGGAGGTACAAACTTAGCGTATTAACATAAACTAGCACAAAGGCAGAACTGTGGACATAAAACCAAGAAAACACTTACTGTGATATGAAAAACGCGCATGGAAAAATGGCTTGGAATGAAAGCATGAGTAACAAGGGCAGCATGGGAATCAGAGGTAACAGAAGTAAGGTCGCCAGGCCGACCAACAGAAAATGACAGGCTTAAATAATAGTGGCATGATTGGCAACAGGTGCGTGAGTCAGAAACGTGAAACAGGTGAAAACTAATGGGTTGACATGGTAACCAAAGAATGGAGTGTAAACAGGAACTTGAAAGAGTCTTAAACCAACAGGACATAACTAAAACAAAACATGATCACAAAGACATGACATATTGAAACTCACGGTACTCTCAATGACCCCTGTTCTAAAAATACAACCGTATTTTCACGTCCTTCTCGCCATATCCAGGTCCTAAATGGCTGTCAAAGTGTACCAACTCGTCGGAATACGTCGTCAGATTTCTTCTGTCCAGGTGAGAGGCATGATTTATGATCTACAATAAACTTCCAGGAAGCGAGGAAACACCTCGCCAGTCCATCGTGTCGAAATTGTACGCAGACTTGTGATCACAGATATAAATATTTAATCTGCGTTAGCGCTTTTAATAACAATATCTCTAATACTTGGTAAATATTCAAATCACTAAATGAAAATGGAGTATTGTTGGCTCTTTAAAGGGGAACATTATCACCAGACCTATGTAAGCATCAATATATACCTTGATGTTGCAGAAAAAAGACCATATATTTTTTTAACCGATTTCTGAACTCTAAATGGGTGAATTTTGGCGAATTAAACGCCTTTCTATTATTCGCTCTCGGAGCGATGACGTCACGAAGCAATCCGCCATTTTCTCACTTTCGTCGGTGTGTTGTCGGAGGGTGTAACAACACGAACAGGGACGGATTCAAGTTGCACCAGTGGCTCAAATATGCGAAAGTGGCAAGAAATTGGACGAAATTTGTTCAAAATACGAGGCTGTGGGGAAAGCCGAAGAAATGGTCAGTCGTTTGTTTTGCACACTTTACCGACGAACTCTATGCTACGACAGAGATGGCAAGAATGTGTGGATATCCTGCAACACTCAAAGCAACTCCAAAACTGGACAGATCAGCTTTCAGGAAAAGAGAGCGGATGAGGGTATGTCTACAGAATATATTAATTGATGAAAACTGTATTCATTACTCGCGGTTTTACGTAAATTATTATACATAAACTGTGTTTACCAATAATTTAGCTTAAAAACATTTATTTTTTTCAATCATTCGAGTACATTCGGGTAGTCTTGTGTAATGCATTATTTTGTGTCTATTTAGGTATGGTTAACCTGAGTGCTGAAATCGTGGAAAAATATATGTTCTTAGCGCGCCTGAAATGGGCTGTCTGCACTCTCAAAGTGCATGTTGTTGCCAAATGTATTTCATATGCTGTAAACCTAGTTCATAGTTGTTAGTTTCCTTTAATGCCAAACAAACACATACCAATCGTTGGTTAGAAGGCGATCGCCGAATTTGTCCTCGCTTTCTCCCGTGTCGCTGGCTGTCGTGTCATTTTCGTCGGTTTCGCTTGCATACGGTTCAAACCGATATGGCTCAATAGCTTCAGTTTCTTCTTCAATTTCGTTTTCGCTACCTGCCTCCACACTACAACCATCCGTTTCAATACATGCGTAATCTGTTGAATCGCTTAAGCCGCTGAAATCCGAGTCTGAATCCGAGCTAATGTCGCTATACCTTGCTGTTCTATCCGCCATGTTTGTTTGTATTGGCATCACTGTGTGACGTCACAGGAAAATGGACGGGTGTATATGACGATGGTTAAAATCAGGCACTTTGAAGCTTTTTTTAGGGATATTGCGTGATGGGTAAAATTTTGAAAAAAACTTTGAAAAATAAAATAAGCCACTGGGAACTGATTTGTAATGGTTTTAACCCTTCTGAAATTGTGATAATGTTCCCCTTTACGGGTTTTTATTGGATTTTATAGGCGAAATAAAGGACCTTCCATCGGTGCCGCTGTAAGCGAAATTCATTTACATTTATTAAATAAACGGATGGATTTTTTAAAATGCATTCTAAATATTAAATAAACTTTATTTAATATTTAGAATGCATTTTAAAAAATCCATCCGTCGTCATGTCTTTCATAATGATTGTGAACGAAAAAAAGTGCAGTTCCCATTTAACAATTTATCATTGAAAATGTTATTCAGTTGATTATTTGAAAAATTATAAACATGAGCGAAATCCTTAAACACAAAAGCTAAGCAGTTTTGCATTTTTGATCCCACTGTGTGAGTTTCTTAACCATTGTTGGACATCACAAGCAAAAACAATCAGAGGAAATCTGCAGCAAAATGTACGTTCATTTTAAGCGCTAAAATGATAACCAAAGTGAATGCAGAGTTGTGACTGTTTTACTTGTTACTTCTGGTTTCTGATGTGGAAAACTTAAGAAACTTTCATTTGGACAATATAAGGCTCCATTTTATGGCAGTTTATTTATTAGCCATATGAATTTATTATTTAGTATTTATTTTAGCACTGAATAGTTGTATGTAAATGTATTTTTTTCTTTTCTTTTGCGGAATATTTGATTAATAATATTATTGCAGCATGACATAAGCTTTGTTCGGCCTGTTTAGATGTTAAATAATACAAAATGTATTGGTTAGGCTTTTATTTTGTTTTGTTTGCGGTTGTGGTTTTTACACTCTATTTGCACTACAGAATCACAATATATTCCATTGTTTTCTGATTTATTCTATTGTCTGTATAATCAATCCCTCGTAGTGTTGTCCCAATACCAATACTTTATTTTATACCAAAATATTTTCGATACTTTTCTAAATAAATGCGACCACAAAAAATTGCATTATTGGCTTTATATGAACAAAAAATCTTAGGGTACATTAAACATATGTTTCTTATTGCAAGTTTGTCTATAAATAAAATAGTGAACATACACGACAACTTGTCTTTTAGTAGTAAGTAAGCAAACAAAGGATCCTAATTTAGCTGCTGACATATGCAGTAACATATTGTGTAATTTTCCATTCTATTTGTCAAAATTATTAAGGACAAGTGGTAGAAAATGAATTATTAATCTTATTGTTCATTTACTGTTAATATCTGCTTACTTTCTCTTTTAACATGTTCTAGCTACACTTCTTTTAAATGTAATAATCACTTATTCTTCTGTTGTTTGGATGCTTTACATTAGTTTTGAATGATACCACAAATTTAGGTATCAATCCGATACCAAGTCGTTACAGTATCATACATTGGTCATATTCAAAGTCCTCATGAAAGAAGATTTTGTGATGCTAAAAAAAATCGATGTAATCATAGTAGTATCGACTAGATACGCTACTGTGCTTGGTATCATTACAGTGGATGTTAGATGTAGATCCACCCATGGCATTTGTTTACATTGTGACGCCGGTGAGCGACAGTGTGTAATAAAGCATGTTTAGCTATTCCTCGTCCTGCAGGGATGATACTTGTAAGAAACTTACTGTATTTGTCGCAAGGGAGGCGAGGATTAGTGATTTAGAAGTAGCTAAAACACTGCAGACTGGGGCTGGACTTTAGCCGCTAGCTAGCTAGCCATGTCTTAAAGCACCTCTTCCAGAGGGCGTTTCAATGTTATAACTTCACCTTAATCGTTAGTGTTTAAGCCAAAATGTGTCCATTCTCCCTTTTCTGTCTACACACTGTGTCTGCTTGTAAGTACTCTGTGATTGTGCGCTGCCGAACATGCTCGTCTGCTCGTAAACCAGCAATGACACGACGTGACGACAACTGGGGTGCGGGAGGTGGTGGACTGGTACTTTTTAGAGGCGGTATTGTACCGAATATGATTCATTAGTATCGCGGTACTATACTAATACCAGTATACCGTACAACCCAAATCCCTAGTAAGCTATAGTACAAACCCCGTTTCCATATGAGTTGGAAAATTGTGTTAGATGTAAATATAAACGGAATACAATGATTTGCAAATCCTTTTCAACCCATATTCAATTGAATGCACTACAAAGACAAGATATTTGATGTTCAAACTCATAAACCTTTTTTTTTTTTTGCAAATAATAATTAACTTAGAATTTCATGGCTGCAACATGTGCCAAAGTAGTTGGGAAAGGGCATGTTCACCACTGTGTTACATGACCTTTCCTTTTAACAACACTCAGTAAACGTTTGGGAACTGAGGAGACACATTTTTTAAGCTTCTCAGGTGGAATTCTTTCCCATTCTTGCTTGATGTACAGCTTAAGTTGTTCAACAGTCCGGGGGTCTCCGTTGTGGTATTTTAGGCTTCATAATGCGCCACACATTTTCAATGGGAGACAGGTCTGGACTACAGGCAGGCCAGTCTAGTACCCGCACTCTTTTACTATGAAGCCACGTTGATGTAACACGTGGCTTGGCATTGTCTTGCTGAAATAAGCAGGGGCGTCCATGGTAACGTTGCTTTTATGGCAACATATGTTGCTCCAAAACCTGTATGTACCTTTCAGCATTAATGGCGCCTTCACAGATGTGTAAGTTACCCATGTCTTGGGCACTAATAAATGATAAATTATAATGATAAATGGGTTGTACTTGTATAGCGCTTTTCTACCTTCAAGGTACTCAAAGCGCTTTGACACTACTTCCACATTTACCCATTCACACACACATTCACACACTGATGGCGGGAGCTGCCATGCAAGGCGCTAACCAGCAGCCATCAGGAGCAAGGGTGAAGTGTCTTGCTCAGGACACAACGGACATGACGAGGTTGGTACTAGGTGGGGATTGAACCAGGGACCCTCGGGTCGCGCACGGCCACTCTTCCACTGCGCCACGCACCCCCATACCATCACAGATGCTGGCTTTTAAACTTTGCGCCTATAACAATCCGGATGGCTCTTTTCTTCTTTAGTCCGGAGGACACAACATCCACAGTTTCCAAAAACAATTTGAAATGTGGACTCGTCAGACCACAGAACACTTTTCCACTTTGTATCAGTCCATCTTAGATGAGCTCAGGCCCAGCGAAGCCGACGGCGTTTCTGGGTGTTGTTGATAATCGGTTTTCGCCTTGCATAGGAGAGTTTTAACTTGCACTTACAGATGTAGCAACCAACTGTAGTTACTGACAGTGGGTTTCTGAAGTGCTCCTGAGCCCATTGGTGATATCCTTTACACACTGATGTCGCTTGTTGATGCAGTACAGCCTGAGGGATCGAAGGTCATGGGCTTAGCTGCTTAAGTGCAGTGATTTCTCCAGATTCACTGAACCTTTTGATGATATTACGGACCGTAGATGGTGAAATCCCTAAATTCCTTGCAATAGCTGGTTGAGAAAGGTTTTTCTTAAACTGTTCAACAATTTGCTCACGCATTTGTTGACAAAGTGGTGACCCTCGCCCCATCCTTGTTTGTGAATGACTGAGCATTTCATGGAATCTACTTTTATACCCAATCATGGCACCCACCTGTTCCCAATTTGCCTGTTCACCTGTGGCATGTTCCAAATAAGTGTTTGATGAGCATTCCTCAACTTTATCAGTATTTATTGCCACCTTTCCCAAATTCTTTGTCACGTGTTGCTGGCATCAAATTCTAAAGTTAATGATTATTTGGGAAAAAAAAATGTTTATCAGATTGAACATCAAATATGTCAACTGAATATGGGTTGAACATTATTTGCAAATCATTGTATTCCGTTTATATTTACATCTAACACAATTTCCCAACTCATATGGAAACGGGGTTTGTATATATATATTCATTTCATATTTGGTTTAAATTACCATAAATAATTATGTACATGTTGTGGGCTAAATCTAGGACCTAGGGTACTAAATTTCATGCTATCTCACATGTGCAATAAAGTTCCTTAAATCCTTGAATAATATTTGTGATTAACACATGATTCCAGGAGTTTTAGATATAATTATTGAATACATTTAAAATCAAGAGTAAAAATAATCACTTTAGTGTAACTATAGGTCAAAAGGTTTACCAACCCTTGCTCCTAAACTTTAAATACTTGCCGAATCGTGTTTATGGTGTATTTACATTATTTATGCTATTTAGATAAATAAATACAATTTAACCTGAATCATTGAAAATATGCAATGTGTGTAATGTGACTATTAAAGCAGATTGCAATACTCATACAAAGTATTTTGGACAAGTGTAATCTTCACGACGACAATGTCCCCACAAAGCAAGCAACACTGCACCATCACTGTAATGATGGTGCAGTTTCACACACACACTAATTATGACGGGTGAACAGAGGTGCAATTTTAGACATACAAACATCGTGTCTTTGAAAGGAACAAATTGAAGCGCCGCTTTTACCCGAAAGCAGAGAACCTCGCTGACCTATAATCACAGGGGTTCATGTACGCGCTATTTTTAGCTTTCTTTCCCGTCGTTACTTGGTCATAAAAACAGTTTTGTACGGATAATCAAACAAGCGTAGGTGTGTCGTACAGTAACAATAACTATAATGTCTTACCGCTGTTCCCACGTAACTAAAACCACTTATTATTATCATCATGAAAATAATGAAATAATGAGGGGACCTCAGACAGTTGCGAGAGGAAGTAAATCATCTGTCCTACCTTCTGCAGTGATGACAATGTTGTGTTGCAGCTTCAAGCCGTCAATGGTGACTGTGAGGAGAAAGTGAGGAGTGTGAAGTTAGTGACAGTCCTGCCTCTGCTTGAATGTAGGAGTGTCAAACTTTGTGGCATCAAACCTCACCACAGCATGAAAGCCTCAGTCCTGCGCTGCACAAACGACACCAAACATTAGTGTTTTTCTGCTTTTTACATGATTTCATATCAAACTGCATCTCAAAAGTATGACAAATAGAACTATTAAGGATGGGCAAAAATCTATATCCTGTTATACAAACCCCAAAACCAGTGAAGTTGGTACGTTGTGTAAATGGTAAATAAAAACAGAATACAATGATTTGCAAATCCTTTTCAACCTATATTCAATTGAATAGACTGTAAAGACAAGATACTTAACGTTTGACCGGGAAACCTTTGTTATTTTTTGCTCATTTGGAATTTGATGCCTGCAACATGTTTCAAAAAAGCTGGCACAAGTGGCAAAAAAGACTGACAAAGTTGAGGTATGCTCATCAAACACTTATTTGGAACATCCCACAGGCTAACTGGGAACAGGTGGGTGACATGATCGGGTATAAAAGCAGCTTCAATGAAACGCTCAGTCATTCACAAACAAGGATGGGGCGAGGGTCACCACTTTGCGAACAAATGCGTTAGCAAATTGTCAAACAGTTTAAGTACAACATTTCTCAACAAGCTATTGCAAGGAATTTAGGGATTTCACCATCTACGGTCCGTAATATCATCAAAGGGTTCAGAGAATCTGGAGAAAAAACTCCACGTACCATTGAATGCCCGTGACCTTGGATTCTCAGGCGGTACTGCATCAAAAACCGACATCGGTGTGTAAAGGATATCACCACATGGGCTCAGTAACCCTTCAGAAAGCCACTGTCAGTAACTAGTTTGTCGTTACATCTGTAAGTGCAAGTTAAAACTCTACTATGCAAAGCGAAAGCCATTTATCAACAACACCCAGAAACTCCGCCAGCTTCGCTGGGCCCGAGCTCATCTAAGATGGACTGATGAAAAGTGGAAAAGTGTTCTGTGGTCTGACGAGTCCACATTTCAAATTGTTTTTGGAAACTGTGGACGTCGTGTCCTCCGGAACAAAGAGGAAAAGAACCATCCGAAATGCTCTAGGTGCAAAGTTCAAAAGTCAGCATCTGTAATGGTATGGGGGTGTATTAGTGCCCAAGACATGGGTAACTTACACATCTGTGAAGGCGCCATTAATGCTGAAAGGTACATACAGGTTTTGAAGAAACATATGTTGCCATCCAAGCAGTGTTATCATGGACGCCCGTGCTTATTTCAGCAAGACAATGCCAAGCCAAGTGTTACAACAGCGTGGCTTCGTAGTAAAAGAGTGCGGGTACTAGACTGGCCTGCCTGTAGTCCAGACCTGTCTCCCATTGAAAATGTGTGGCGCATTATGAGGCCTAAAATACCACAACGGAGACCCCCGGACTGTTGAACAACTTAAGCTGTACATCAAGCAAGAATGGGAAAGAATTCCACCTGAAAATCTTCAAAGATTGGTCTCCTCAGTTCCCAAACGTTTACTGAGTGTTGTTAAAAGGAAAGGCCATGTAACACAGTGGTAGAAATGCCGCGGTGCCAACTTTTTTGCAATGTGTTGCTGCCATTAAATTCTAAGTTAATGACTATTTGCAAAAAAAAATTAAGTTTCTCGGTTGGAACGTTAAATATATTGTCTTTGCAGTCTATTTAATTGAATATAAGTTAAAAAGGATTTGCAAATCATTGTATTCGGTTTTTATTTACGAATTAAACAACGTGCCAACTTCACTGGTTTTGGGGTTTGTACATGGCAGCCTCCTGCGATAATATTGATGTACTATATATACATCACAATTATAATAATAAGGGATTAGATATATATAAACATTATCTTAATTCAGCTTCTGATGTAAGTTGTAACAGCATCATTTTCAATTAGGAGGTTACAAACCGAAACGAAACGAAATTCCACGAAGTAGGATTTTTATCAATAAATAGAATATTGTCATAGTTAGAGCATAGAAAACAGTCTGCATCCTTCTAAATACTTTTGTAACAATATTAGAGCCCGCTCGACTGTCATAAGTAGGTTGGCCCTCAAGGCCGCAAGACTCTTTAACGCATCATAATTATCCCCTCAACTCCCCCCAAAATGGATTAACTCTAAGGCTGCAGCTAATGATTATTTTTCTATCGATTAATCTATAGATTATTTTTTTTCGATTAATCTATAGATTATTTTTCCTTTTACCGATTATTTTTTTTATTTAAAATGAAAATGAAAAAATAAATGTTGGTCAGTTTTTTCAAAAGGCATGACTTTTATATACAAAAAAAAAAGTATGGCCACTCAGTCAACATTGACAACAACATGACAAAATATTCTGTAACAATGTAAACATTTAAAACTTTTAACATTTAACAAAATTAAAAGTAGCTTATTTGCTTTTTAATGTCCAAATATAAAAGTAAACATCCAGTGCAAATCTTAATATTCTGCAATAGTATAAGCATTTCTAAAGTAAAAGTATTGCTTATTTTGCTTTAAAATGTGCAAAAATAAAGATAAACATCCAATACAAAAAAGTGCAAAACGAAATATTCTGTAACAGTGTAAACATTTCAACAAAAGTAAAAGTATTGCTTATTTTGCTTAATAACACAACAATGATAGTATGATTAAAGTGAAAGTTAATTGTTGGTTTGTACATAGTATATGTAACTGTTAATGTTGTAAAAGGTATTTGCACAACTAATTAACGTTAGCGTTAAAGAGGAGCGCGTCTTTGTAAACACTGAACAGGCACGCCAAACGCGCCTCTCAGAGCGAAACAGTGTTTTAGTTTATGAATTTACAACGCGGATACAAATGACACATTCATGATTTTGTGTAATGATGACAACGTATACTCACGCGGACCATTGACTAGTTGATGGTGATGGCAAGAACGCTGTCGGGTGTTTTCTTTTCAAATGTTCCTTCATAGCCGTTGTGCTGCTATGATAGGCCATTTCCGCTCGACACAGTGTGCATACAACAACTGTCAAGTGTTTTGCTTTTTTCGCTGTGCTTATCCCACACTTGAAGGGATGTACCAATGCTGAATGTGGCTTCTGGATTTCACTCAAAAGACCAGACCGTAGTTACTTTTTCCTTTTATTTTCCTTTAGTTTGCAACAGTTTTTCCAACCAAGAAACAGCTTCTTTTTTCTTCTTTAGTCTTTTTAGCAGTCTTTAGCAGTGTTAATAGACTTTAGTTTCTTTAGCTGTCATTAGCTGTCTTTAGTAGCCTTTAGTAGCCTTTAGCTTCTTTAGTAGGTGAAAAACCTTTAAGGACAAAACACCACAAGATTAACATGCTGTAAAAAATCAATCAATTATCAATCCCATAATTTACAACTATTAATTAGGCTATCAAACTCTTAACCATTAAACAAGTGCAAGAAAATGGACACATCTTTTCCCTTTAAGTTAAAACAGATTTTAAATAAATTGTCTCAACATAAATGCACCAAGATACATATAAAATACATTTAACACCAGAAACACAATAGATAAATGCAACAGAAAACCCAATATGCAAATACATAAATACCTAACCAATTAACCACCTATTTAGATACATATTTAAAATCCATATTCAATATAAATATATTATTAATTTAGCAGTGAAACACTCAATCTTAAACGCTGTCTACTGGTAGAAAAATGCCCCTTTTTCTACGCCCTCACCAACACAGTTAAATCCAACACTTTAAATTGAGCGACTTCACCCTCCTGATGAAGCAAACTGCTCCAACATTTATCAAACTAAGCAAAGAATATCAACACTAAACAACAGTTACATAACACACTGTGTGTATTTAGCCTCCAGACTAAGCACGCTACATGCACACAACCCCCCCCCCCCCCCAGCGCCACACCCACGAAGAGAAATATTAAATCTTACATACTTTTGGCACAACTCTTGGTTATCTGTAATGAACTAAACCTTTTTCCACTCTGCGCTGGCGTCTTTTGTACTCCTTGATTTGACACAGCGGTCTAATTACCGGGCTCGCGCACCAGCAGATGAGACAGGAGCGCGCCGCGTTATACCTGCACGTGAACGTAAACTGATCGGCTCTGATCATATAAGCCGACTGGCCGAAATAATGCCGAATTATATACATTTCCTGGGGTTGCCTAGGTGAATAGGGATGCGGATGTGCTCTAAGATAAAATATAATTTTATTAAGTGGGGTTTGGCTGGTTGCTAAACAGCCACGGTTGCGAGCTCGCGCTTCAGCTGACGAGACAGCTGTTCACCGCTACAACATTATTAGGCCGTTTATTGAAATACTCCCACACTTTTGACGACTTTTGGCGTGCTTTTTTTCCCTCGCTCGCACCGCTCGCATCATCTGCTTTGCGCTCCGCCATGACGGAAGTGTGACGTAAATATGCGACGCGTCGAAGCATAAAAACGACGTCGACGTATTTACGTAACCGATGACGTCGACTACGTCGACGCGTCGTTTCAGCCTTAATTAACTCGCTGGAATAAAAAAGACAATATAACATACATACATAAACGTGGATGCATGTGAAAAAGTGCAATACATCTATCTGTACAGTAACCTATTTATTTATTCATATATGCACCTTATTGCTTTTTCATCCTGCACTACCATGAGCTGATGTAACAAAATTTCGTTCTTATCTGTACTGTAAAGTTCAAATTTGAATGACAATAAAAAGGAAGTCTAAGTCTAAGTCTAAGTCTAAGAAGGGTGGCCCGCGGTGTTTTTTTGCTTAAATCTTTACTCCTGCGAACTGATTTTGCTGCCCTCTTGTGGAGCTCGATGGACCACAAGAGTATTTTCAACTCGTAAGAGCACAGCATCAACTTAAATGACCCAATCTAAACAATTTTCCCCACTCATGGTGTAAACTAACTGTAACCAACAAGTAAAGTCAACACACAGTGGACATTATAAAACATGTATATATAACTAAAAATGACACATGCATAAATCCATTACAGTGCATGATGGGTGATATACGAAAAACTCTCTCCACATTTTCCCATGTTTCGCGCATTTTAGCTACTTGATATTTCTGGTTGATTACAAAACCTTAAGGAGGTTGTCAAGGAAGTAAACAGGGTAGGAGTAAAATTTTCACATACTCTTGATATTCAATGTTTTATCGTTTATACTTCATATTGCATTGCCATTACGGTCTGATGTGGATTAGGGTTGTTAAAGTTGAAGTAGGTAAATATATGTGTTGTGTTCAGTCTGTAAGAGCTTGCTTTAATCAATGCAAACTGAAGTGTTATTTTGCTACAAATGATTGTTGTTACGTCACTGGTTATCGCAGTAACTATAAAAAAGCGTCGAAATGTGTGTATTTGTGTATGCGTGTCGGTGTGTGTGTGTGCGCCAGTGACGTGCAGTCAGGGGAGGCAGGTGAGGCGGGGCCTCACGTGCCATCATGGAAAGAAAAAAAATGTAAAAAGAAAAAAAAAAAAATTAAATTGTTATATGTATCCCAAAGTTATTTTCCATTTAACTTCACCAGTTTTAGATTATTTTAATTCAAAATCGCTGAATTTTCACATTTGCCGTTCAAATACTGAGAAGAGACTTGCGGTGAGTCACCAGCCAGTTGAGGCACGTCACTGAGTTGAGCCTCACCATGGATTGCGCAATGACTCGGCTAACTGCTGGCCTGCTGTGCAGTGAGACCGTATTGCTATATGAATTATATTATACATTTCCATAGTTTAGTTAGCTGAGGTATATAATGTACAGTGTATTTTGTCAACAACTGTATGTGTGTAACGTATTTCTTGTGCTGAGCAATCATAAAACTGCTGCGAAGACGCACTGTATGAGGCTCGCAGTAATCCCGCCTCCTGGTGGTAGAGGGCGGTAGTGATCCCAGCGATCATTTTTACGACTACTCTGCTGCAGAAGAAGTGACAACAAGCAGCAACAGTTAGCAGCGATCGTTTATTTTTTCCTCTTGCCTGGACTATTAACATGCAGGATTACATATCTAAAATAAAACAGTTTTCTCAACTGGACTTTCAATCGAAGCAGGAGGTAATAATTAAAGGAAGATCTCCATCGAGACAGAGAGACTTTTAAAACTGAAGAAAGATAAGGAAGACTTCTATAAACAGCTTATCGATGCATTTGTTCAAAAGGAGCGGGACATGGACTTCATTTATAAGTAAAGGTAAGACCATAATAAAGTTTTTTTTTATTAAATGTGCTTTTTTGTGTGCTACAGTTTGTATGTGTAAAGTTAAAGTTAAGTTAAAGTACCAATGATTGTCACACACACTAGGTGTGGTGAAATTTGTCCTCTGCATTTAGACCCATTCCCTTGATCACCCCCTGGGAGGTGAGGGGAACAGTAGGCAGCAGCGGCGCTGCGCCCGGGAATCATTTTTGGTGATTTAACCCCCAATTCCAAACTTTGATGCTGAGTGCCAAGCAGGGAAGAACGCTGGTATGAGCTTTTAAACATAACCCGTTAACTGCTGCCAATCAAATGGTGAATAAGATACTCTTTAGGGTTCATATGTTTGTAAATCTGACTGTGATGAAGTCAGTGCTTCACCAGCCATGAACCTCACCGCACGTCACTGGTGTGCGCGCACGCATCCATATAACAAGTATTGGCGATTACCCTCGAAAAAATGACTTTACCAATGCAAGTTTGGCAAACTTTCCTCTTCAATTTGGTATGAAATTAATATGCAGACTTAAAGCATTGCCACCGAGACCGTTCGGTAACATTCAGAGACCGTAATCTGTAACCCAAAAAATGCTTGCTGTTTGCACCAATATGAAACCAAAAAGCAACCCGTATGCACCCTTTGGGTGACGTTAATTGCACAAAAAGTAATTAATTACAATGTTCTGGGACCAAAAATGGTTAGCTTGGTTACGTGTAAAAACAGTTGTGATAATGTGATAACAGATCACTTTGAGACAGAAGTTGAAATAAATAATGTTAAAAAACAACTGTAGTGATTTCGATTTCAAATTTGATTTAAATGCTAGTGCGTCTGCCTCACAATACAAAGGTCCTGAGTAGTCCTGGGTTCAATCCCAGGCTCTGGATCTTTCTGTGTGGAGTTTGCATGTTCTCCCCGTGACTGCGTGGGTTCCCTCCGGGTACTCCGGCTTCCTCCCACCTCCAAAGACATGCACCTGGGGATAGGTTGATTGGCAACACTAAATTCGCCCTAGTGTGTGAATGTGAGTGTGAATGTTGTCTGTCTATCTGTGTTGGCCCTGTGATGAGGTGGCGACTTGTCCAGGGTGTACCCCGCCTTCCGCCCGATTGTAGCTGAGATAGGCCCCAGCGCCCCCGAAGGGAATAAGCGGTAGAAAATGGATGGATGGATGGATGGATGCTTATTTATTGATATTACACACTAAATTGGCGCTAGTGTTGCTGCTATACCGTCGATCATAACTTTCTATTAGCGTGTATCAAAACCCATATTGGCATGATAGACTTAGCCCTGTCTTGGTTTAACTCCTATCTTACTGACATGATGCAGTGCGTCTCCCATAACAATGTGACCTCGGAGTATGTTAAGGTAAAGTGCGGAGTTCCACAGGGTTCGGTTCTTGGCCCTGCACTCTTCAGCATCTACATGCTGCCGCTAGGTGACATCATATGCAAATACGGTGTTAGCATTCACTGTTATGGTCAGTACGTGGACTATGGCGGGTTTGTTTTACCGAGATGCAATAAAAGTTGGAGCGGACATGGCGTGAAGGTAAGGCCATATTTATTTTTACTATAACAAAAAGAACAAACTAAAGGCGCGCACAAGGCGGAGGTACAAACTTGACTATGAAACAAAAACTTACACTTAACGTAGACTAAGGACATGAAACAAAAGAACTGCTAAACGTGACATGAATAAACAAAAACTTACTTGGAACAAGCATAGAAACGATCATGGAACAATGGCATGGAATCAACGCATGATTGACAAGGGTAACAGCAGATAATGTCGCCAGGCCGACCAACAGAAAAAGACAGGCTTAAATAACAGTGACATGATTGGTGACAGGTGTGTGAGTCCAAACGTGGAACAGGTGAAACTAATGGGTAACCATGGAAACAAAACAAGGGAGTGAACAACCAGGAACTACAAAGCGTCCAAAAAACAAACAGCACATGGCCAAACAAAAACATGATCAACACAGATATGACATTATGCTGATGACAGCCAACTCTACATGCTCCTAAAGATGACCAACACGCCGGATTGTAGTCAGCTGGAGGTGTGTCTGAATGAAATTAAACAATGGATGTCCAGCAACTTTTTGCATCTTAACACTAAGAAAACGGAAATGCTGATTATCGGTCCTGCCAGACACCGACATCTATTTAATAAAACCACCATTAGACAACAAACAATTGTACAAAGCGACTCAGTAAAAAATCTCAGTATTATCCTCGACCCAACTCTCTCGTTTGAGTCACATTAGGATTGTTACTAAAACGGCCTTCTTTCATCTCTGTAATATCGCTAAAATGCGTTCCATTTTGTCCACCAGCGACGCTGAGATCATTATTCATGCGTTCGTTATGTCTCGTCTCCATTACTGTAACGTATTATTTTCGGGTCTCCCTATGTCTAGCATTAAAAGATTACATACATCCATTTTCTCTTGCTTGTCCCTCTCTGGGTCACGGGAGTTGCTGGAGCCTATCCCAGCTGCACTCAAAGGGAAGGTGGGGTACATCCTGGACAAGTCGCCACCTCATCACAGGGCCAACATAGATAGACAGACAACATTCACACTCAAATTCACACACAAGGGACCACTTAGTGTTGCCAATCAACCTATCCCCAGGTGAATGTTTTTGGAGGTGGGAGTAAGCCGGAGTACCCGGAGGGAACCCACGCAGTCTCGGGGATAACATGCAAACTCCACACAGAAAGACCCCGAGCCCGGGGATTTAACCCAGGACCTTCGTATTGTGAGGCACACGCACTAACCCCTGTGCTAAAAGATTACAGTTGGTACAAAATGCGGCTGCCAGGCTTTTGACACGAACAAGAAAGTTTGATCATATTACGCCTATACTGGCTCACCTGCACTGGCTTCCTGTGCACTTAAGATGCGACTTTAAGGTTTACTAAATGGTCTAGCTCCATCCTATCTTGCCGATCGTATTGTACCATATGTCATACTTGCCAACCTTGAGACCTCCGAATTCGGGAGATGGGGGGCGGGGGGGTTATTTATATTTATATATAAAGAATCCGTTCATGAATGAGTATATCCGTTCGGCCACCGTGTTCAATGGAGAAGTCTGATCTACAAAATGTGCAGGCAGCATACCCCTTCCCCTTCGAGCTGTCCTGGATGAACTGAAATTATTTTTTCCAATCATTTTGGAACTTGCAAGCGTACTTCTTCTTCTTACTCGTTGTCACCATGTCTCTTCTTCGTTCTTCTGCTTTGTCTCTGTCATGTTTTTGGACATTACTACTTGCCGTAGTTTTGAAGCAATGCATGATGGGAATCCGGATGTTGTGTGTCAGTGTATTAACGTGCCGGCTGGAATAAACACACGCTGAGAAATAGCTCCGTGCCTGCCTATACTTTATGGGTTATAGATAAACATATGAATAACGGAGACATATATAATAGTCTCCTTTTCAGGTGAGAGAGGACGCTAAAGTCAGTGCCTTTAAGGCACTCCCCCAATATTGTTGTCCGGGTGGAAATCGAGAGAAATTCGGGAGAATGGTTGCCCCGGGAGATTTTCGGGAGGGGCACTGAAATTCGGGAGTCTCCCGGGAAAATCGGGAGGGTTGGCAAGTATGGCATATGTCCCGGCCAGAAATCTGCGGTCAAAGAACTTTGGCTTATTAGTGATTCCCAGATCCTAAAAAAAAAGGTTTGCGGGGTATAGAGTGTTTTCTAATCGGGCGCCATTACTCTAGAACAGTTAGAGATGCTACCTCAGTAGAAGCACTTAAGTCCCATCTTAAAACTCATTTGTATACTCTAGTCTTTAAATAGACCCCTTTTAGACCAGTTGATCTGCCCTCTCTCTTATGTGCTCTGCCCCCCTCTCCTGCGTGGAGAGGTTATCAGGTAACCACGGATCAGCTTCCACTGAGGACGCGTTAGCTGTTCCAAGTTGGAACCGGGGATGGACTACTCCTCTGTGCATCAGTCGGTGACGTCTCGGCGCGCAGACTTGTCTAAATGCAATAGGACCCCCTGCTGGCCCCACTATGGACTGGACTCTCACGTTATTAACCGTATCCACTCGGCATCCATTGCACCGGTCACCCTAAGGCAGATCTGGGCAAATTCCATTAAGCTTTTCAATCTGGCCCGCCGGACATTCCCAAATCATTTTTTTAGATCTTTACGATGAAAACTGTAGCTGCCATTATTATTATTAGCCTTTATTTAACCAGGTAAAATCCCATTGAGATCATAGATCTATTTTCCAAGGGAGACCTGGCCAAGAGGGCAGCAGCAAGGTTACATTAAAAACAGTAAACAAATACATAAAACATCACATTTACAACATTAAAACTTGCTCACATGACACATGTGCATACAGACAAGGTAGACTGCAGTCCTTTCACAGAAGCTTTAAACTCATTCAACGTAACTAGGGTTTGAAGTTTAATATTCGATTGTAGGTTATTCCAAGCCTTCGGTGCTGAAAACCTAAATGCTTTCTTGCCCAGTTCAGTTCTTACTTTGGGGACGACAAATTGCAGAACATTCATTGAACGAAGATTGTGACTTCCTTGTTTCTTTGTTAAAAGACAAGACAGATAAGATGGAGTGATACCCAGAATGGTTTTGTAGATGAAAACATACCAATGATTGAGGCGTTATGCATTATGATGTGCAGGGACGGCGTGGCGCAGTGGAAGAGTGGCCGTGCGCGACCCGAGGGTCCCTGGTTCAATCCCCACCTAGTACCAACCTCGTCATGTCCGTTGTGTCCTGAGCAAGACACTTCACCCTTGCTCCTGATGGGTGCTGGTAGCGCCTTGCATGGCAGCTCCCTCCATCAGTGTGTGAATGTGTGTGTGAATGGGTAAATGTGGAAGTAGTGTCAAAGCGCTTTGAGTACCTTGAAGGTAGAAAAGCGCTATACAAGTACAACCCATTTATCATTTATCATTTTCAAATGACCGTAAGTCTTGAACTATACAAAGTATTTCAATGGTTGGAATCTGCACTTTTGCATGATATACTAGTTTCTATCGTAATCTAGTTAGTTACTATGGTAATCTAAGTCACAGCAGCTCAGACGAGGCACCAAGCAGTGTGGGTGGGGAGCGTTTCCACAGAGTGTTTCCAGAGCTGCTAGCCTAAAATGCGGGTGTCAGGGACAGACGCGGAAGTAGATTTTTACAACAAAGTTCTAAAGCTTAGTGATATATCAGATGTATCAGATTGTAGGTGGGGGTTTTTTTACCCTTTGCGTTCATATTTTGCTGTTTGTTGCATTTTTGTTGCGTTTTGCTTGATTGTAAAATATGTCGATCGAGAGGAGGTGTGACGTGTATATGATGTCAATATTCAGTGTTTTATCATTCATAGTTAATATTGTAAATCCCACATTCTTTATTTTCATGTACATTCTGGGTGTTTCATTCAGTAAAAAACAATTTTAAATTCCATTCGGTTTTTGCTGTCATAACGTTTTTAGCATTCAATCAGACATTATTGTAAGGTTCCTAAAAATCAGATATACCGGCCCCCAGACACATTTTTTTCTCTAAATTTGGCCCCCTGAGTCAAAATAATTGCACCGGTCACCCTAAGGGGAGGTCCCCACATCTGCGGTCCCTTCTAGGGTTTCTCGTTGTTCCCCTTGGGTTTCTTGCCCTGATGTGGTATCTGAGCCGAGGATGTCGTTGTGGCCTGTGCAGCCCTTTGAGACATTTATGATTAAGGGCTATATAAGTAAACTTTGATTGATGGATTTTTACTTTACATGCAGTTGGCTTTCGGTCCTCTGACAAAAATTTTTTAGCCCACTGCGGCCCTACAGTCAAAAGGTTTTGACACCCCTGTACAGTAGAACTTTGCTTCCATGTGCTAAAACCACTGGTGTAAATTGTTCTGTAAAAACTTGACAATCAGAGCTAAGACCATTAGCTATTCCTCGGCGCAGTATGCATGTCCTGTCTGGGAGAGATCAAACCATGCCAAGAAACTCGACCCAGCACTGAACAACACCTGCCGCTTGATCACTGGTTGCTTGAAGCCTACCAACCTGAACAACCTACATCTCCTCGCTGGCATTGCCCCTGCAGACATGAGACGGGAAGTTGCCAGCCGAGTAGAGTTCACAAAATCTACCAGTGATGAACGCCACCTCCTCTATGGACGTGAACCCTCAGCCCAACGTCTGAAGTCAAGGAGAAGCTTCCTCAGCAATGTCCAGCCCCTAACAACATCTCGGGAAGAAACCAGACTCCAGCTATGGACACAAAAATTAGAGAAAGATCCCCCTCCTACTGACATGGGAATCCCCCCTTCTGAAGACCTGCCCCCCGGGTCAGAAACACCATGGGTCCAGTGGAAGACACTAAACCGCCTGAGAACAAGAACAGGGCGATCAAAAGCTGCTATGGCCAGATGGGGCTACAAAACCGGCCCAACCACCTGCGAATGCGGAGAAGAGGACCACACGATCCAGCACTGCCTTGTCTGTCCTCTGCTACCCAACCAGTGCAGCTTAAAAGATCTCGCAGAGTTCAATGACAATGCAAAAGACTGTGTAAAGAAATGGGAAACTATCATATAACCAAATGCTTCAAAGACACGAAAAGAAGAAGAATTAGCTGTGTTGTTAGCATTTTGTGTTGTTAGCATTTTCCCGCTTATCATTCCACATCGGTCACGTCAAAGGCATACTAATGGCATGTAGAGCTGACTATGTTGAATATGAAATGCATCAACAGTTCATCTCCACGTAGCACTGCACAGACAGCTGATGATAGCTGCTAGCAGTCTTGTTAGCTTTAAGTGGCGTACTGGTACGTCTCGCATCTCGTCTCTTGACATTGCTCGCGTCAAAGTCTCACCAACGTGGAGATGTGTTATTGATGAGGCAGTAGATGAAGATGGAGTGCATCAAAAAGTTGTTCTGCCAAGTTTGTCAACTTGGTTGTCGCAGTGAATATAGACCCAAAATTTACCTCCATGTTGTCATTGTTTACGCTTAACCCGGAAACAGAAGTCCCGCTTATGTCATGACCTGTTCTTCTAGGTTTTGTGTTTAGTTCTGTGTCTAGCGCTCCTTGCCTACCTTTGTTTATGTTCTTGTTGCGAGGAGAGCTTCAGCTCACACACCGGTTTCCTGTTTGTTGATTACTGTCTCCACCTGCTGCCGTCATTAATCACACACCTATTTAATACCCGTCTCGCCATTCACTCGGCGCGGTATTTTTGTTCATCCAGTTACGTTCTCTTGAGCCTTAAGCTACAGTTATGTTTCCAGGCTAGCTTTACACTACGACACACGCCTTGTTTATTTTCCATGCGCTTCCCAATGGCTCAACCTCCATCCATCCATCCATCTTCTTCCGCTTATCAAAGGTCGGGTCGCGGGGGCAGCAGCCTAAGCAGGGAAGCCCAGACTTCCCTCTTCCCAGCCACTTCGTCCAGCTCCTCCCGGGGGATCCAGAGGCGTTCCCAGGCCAGCCGGGAGACATAGTCTTCCCAACGTGTCCTGGGTCTTCCCCGTGGCCTCCTACCGGTCGGGTGGCATCCTGACCAGATGCCCGAACCACCTCATCTGGCTCCTCTCGATGTGGAGGAGCAGCGGCTTTACTTTGAGCTCCCCGCGGACGAGCTTCTCACCCTATCTCTAAGGGAGAGCCCTGCCACCCGGCGGAGGAAACTCATTTCGGCCGCTTGTACCCGTGATCTTGTCCTTTCGGTCATAACCCAAAGCTCATGACCGTAGGTGAGGATGGGAACGTAGATCGACCGGTAAATTGAGAGCTTTGCCTTCCGGCTCAGCTCCTTCTTCACCACAACCAATCGATACAGCGTCCGCATTCTCACGATCCACTCTTCCCTCACTCATGAACAAGACTCCGAGGTACTTGAACTCCTCCACTTGGGGCAGGGTCTCCTCCCCAACCCGAAGATGGCACTCCACCCTTTTTCGGGCTAGAACCATGGACTCGGACTTGGAGGTGCTGATTCTCATCCAAGTCGCTTCACACTCGGCTGCGAACCGATCCAGCGAGAGCTGAAGATCCTGGTCAGATGAAGCCATCAGGACCACATCATCTGAAAAAAGCAGAGACCTAATCCTGCAGCCACCAAACCGGATCCCCTCAACGCCTTGACTGCGCCTAGAAATTCTGTCCATAAAAGTTATGAACAGAATCGGTGACAAAGGGCAGCCTTGGCGGAGTCCAACCCTCACTGGAAAAATGTCCAACGTGGCTCAACCTGTTTTGTTGTATTTTTGCCTTGAGTCTGAGGATTAAAAGATTCTTACCTGCAACCATCGCAGACATGCAACCCGAACGCAACAGCTTAGTACATGTTTATCGATCGCCACGACATAATGAGAGAGAAAAAAAAATACTCTTTGATACATATAAGACATAAGTTACTTTTACTAATACATATCAAATTTGGTGAATTGCTGTATTTTCTTATTGAGACATATTAAATTACTAGTGATGTGTGATACCACTGATTTTCTTTCCGATCCAATACCGAGTAAAATTCAGGCTGGTATTGGCGATACCGATCCTGTACCGATACTTAGTGCAAATGTACCTAATGTGTCTGCAAAAAAAATGTTTAAGTTGTGCATTTCAGATAATAACATAGCATAAATAATACAGTAGGGTTGTACGGTATACCGGTATTAGTATAGTACCACGATACTAATGAATCTGTCAAGACTTGGTCCTTGGGTTTTGTTTTTCCGGAAGGCAACGGAAAGTTGGCTCGGGCGAGACGGGAATGTGAGTACATGATTTATTAAACACTATCAAAAAAGAACAAACAAAAGGCGCACACAAGGGCGGAGGTAAAAAAACTTGGCTAATGAAAACAAAAGACTTGCACAAAGGCAAAAGACTATGAACAAGAAACAAAAACTTACTTGGCATGGAACTGTGAACATGGCATGAAGAAGAGTGATCATAAAGTGTGATGTCGTCAGGGAGACTTCCTGGCAACAATGGGTTTAAATAATAGTGACATGATTAAAGACAGGTGCGTGAGTCGTGAGGGCAGGTGAAAACTAATGGGTTGCTATGGTGACAAACAAGAGTGCACAATGAGTCCAAACGTGGAACAGGTGAAACTAATGGGTAACCATGGAAACAAGACAAGGGAGTGAAAAGCAGGAACTAAAAAGAGTCCAAAACCAAGCAGAACATAACTTAAACAAAACATGATCACACAGACATGACAGAATCATTTTCGGTACTATACCGCCTCTGAAAAGTACTGGTCCGCCAAAATTAGGAGCCTTTGTTTGCTTACTTACTAATAAAAAACAAGTTGTCTTGTATGTTCACTATTTTATTTAAGGACAAACTTGCAATAAGAAACTTATGTTTGATGTACCGTAAGATTTTCTTGTTACAATAAAGCCAATAATGCAATTTTTTGTGGTGCCCTTTATTTAGAAAAGTATTGAACTAATTTTGGTACCGGTACCAAAATATTGGTATTGAGACAACACTATAATACAGTTATTTATTTATTATTATTATTATTCATAATATATTGTTTATTATATAGTATTTATTGTTGGTATTTATTTATATGTATCATATATAATTTACTATTATTTGTATTATTGTTTATTTTACATTTATTTATTTCAAACTGATGTATATTGAGGTAATGGAATTAATACAAATATAGCCAAGCTAATACAACAGAAAAAAACAGAGAACAAAATTATACAAAGGCTACAAAAATTGTGTATTTACACCATTAAAAAAATTAAATAAGTAACATAATGAAATCATTAAAGAAATGAATAATACCTACTATTAGAATAAAAAGTAAGTCACAAATCAGTTGCATAAACATGTAAACAAAAGCATTTAACATTGACACTTTTTTACATTGTGTTCCTGTTAATGATACACATTATCTCAAATAACTAAAGTATCAAAAGCATCGATATTTTGATTCGACAATCAATATTAGAGCAGAAATATCTGGTGTCGGCCATATCGATATTTCACAATCGATATTTCACAATCGATTTCTTGCATGTATTCTTTACTGGTTCACTCACTTCTGCTAGTGCTAAGAAATTGCAGGGCCAACACAGATAGACAGACTACCAATCACACAAGCGCCAATTTTAGAGTTGCCATTCAGCCTATTCCCATTCACCTTTAAATATTTACAAACATGTAACAGTAAACATATTTGAAATGTATTAGTTGTATTCTAAATTTAAAAAAAAAAATCAGAAATCTGTTTTATGTGTTGTGATTTGTGTTTCTAATTTAACAAATATGTTGCATGGGACAGTCACTTGGACATTTTTTATATGTTATTTGTAATGTTCACCAACCGCCACTAGAGGTCAGGATTTCCAAGCATGAGAAACGCTTATAATCATCTTCGTTTGGAAATGATCAATGAATGTTTCAGTTAGAGGGACAAGCGGTAGAAAAAATGGCTGATGGATATTTCAGTTATAATGTGCTACTTTATAACAGTGAACAACAACATAAAGCTATGTTATATTATGAGACTTTTTTTTAAAGAAAATGCAAGGTTCTTGAACAGTTTTGGCTGCAATGTAAGAGGTCTCACCCAACATGAGGACTTTGAAGTGAAGACCAGGATCCTAAGAGTGAAACATTTCTTGTTGAGGGATGTGTCTCTCTGAGAGGATAAATGCGTAGGATCCTGCTCCATCCATCCATCCATTTTCTACCGCTTGTCCCTCCCGGGGTCACGGGAGGTGCTGGAGCCTATCCCTCTTTCCCTTTAAATGAGCATATTCACAGGCAGGTAGTCAAAGTACTTACAAACTGCAGCCGGGTGACAAACTGGCAAATGCTGTCAAAAACATTTGTGTTGTTATGTTTTAATGTTTTTTATTGTTACTGGCATTAAAAAAAGGTTAAACTGATAGCAAGACAAACAATAATGTAGGTGCCAGAAATATGAATAAAAGGTCCACGGTAAAAAAAAAAAATAGTAATATATATTTTTTTAAAGCGCGTGAGACAAGTGCAAAAAAAAACCTGCTTTTTCTTTCAAGCGACAGACCGATTCAGAGTCGTTAAAAATGATATTAAAATATGTGAGTGTGTAAGCCGGCCCGTGCCCCTCTGGCTTCGGGTCTCCTTGGGCTTCCTCCTTCCCCTGGGGGCGGGTCTGGCTTGGGCCGCTCTGCGCTGCGCCCCTGTGGGCCCGCCTGGTGTCAGGTTGAGGGGGCTGCCCCGACGGTGCTGCCCAACTGCCCTGCGATAGTCCCTCTCCTGTGTTTTTTTTAAATTATATGTATTTATGTATTTTATTTAGTTTTTTAAATGTATTTATATCTTATTTTATCTATTTTTTCCATTTATTTTATCATTTTTCTTTTAACTATATTTGTGTGTGTGTATATATGGATGTGTATGTGTGCCTGAATGTGTATGTATGTATCTATGTATGGATATATATATATATATATATATATATATATATATATATATATATATATATATATATATATATATATATATATATATATATATATATATATATATATATATATATATATATGTTGAAACCTATGTGTATGTTTGTTTGTATGCATATATGTATGTGTTTCTGTATATACATATATATGTATGTAACGATATATGTGTATGAGTGCATTTATGTAAATACAGTATACACATATATATATATATATATATATACATACATATATGTGTGTGTGTGTGTATATATATATATATATATATATATATATATATATATATATATATATATATATATATATATGTCTTAATAAGGTTATCCAAAAAATAGTGCTCGATACCGTAGTAGAGCGCAATATATGTATGTGTGGGAAAAAAAATCACAAGACTATTTCATCTCTACAGGCCTGTTTCATGAGGGGGTTCCCTCAATCATCAGGAGATTTTAATGGGAGCATTCACATACCATGGTTTATATAGGGCACAGAGTGGGTGAGTACAGGCTGGTGTAGGGGCGTGGTGATTGGTTCATGTGTTGCCTAGGAGGTGTTTCCGTCTGTGGCGGCATGCTGATACAATTTCGCTGCGCTTGTTGAGGGATGACAGGTCTGGACGGTATATGATAAACAGTTTCTATTTCAAGCATAGGTTGCATCTTTTATTACCACTATTGTAAGGTGTGCTGGATGCAAGAATTTGCCATGTTATTGAATATTCAACATTATTGTCTTTGAGGTCCCAAATGTGTTTGCTGAGTTCTGTGGTATTCCGCAGGTTTTGGTTCCTGAAAGAAGCCTTGTGATTGTTCCATCTGGTTTTGAACTCTCCTTCAGTTAATCCTACATATGTGTCGGATGTGTTAATGTCCTTGCGTGTTACCTTAGATTGGTAGACAACTGATGTTTGTAAGCACCCCCCGTTGAGAGGGCAATCAGGTTTCTTGCGGCAGTTACAGCCTTTGTTGGTTTTGGGGTCGCTCTGTCTGGGGGCCGACGGCTCATTTGCAATTGTTTTGTTGTGGTTTGAGATAATTTGTCGTATATTGTTCATACAGCTGTAGCTCAATTTAATGTTGTTCTTGTTGAATACTTTTCTTAGGGTGTTGCCTTTGGGAAAGTGTTTGTCAATCAGAGTGAGGAATTTGGGACCTCAAAGACAATAATGTTGAATATTCAATAACATGGCAAATTCTTGCATCCAGCACACCTTACAATAGTGGTAATAAAAGATGCAACCTATGCTTGAAAGAGAAACTGTTTATCATATACCGTCCAGACCTGTCATCCCTCAACAAGCGCAGCGAAATTGTATCAGCATGCCGCCACAGACGGAAACACCTCCTAGGCAACACATGAACCAATCACCACGCCCCTACACCAGCCTGTACCCACCCACTCTGTGCCCTATATAAACCATGGTATGTGAATGCTCCCATTAAAATCTACTGATGATTGAGGGAACCCCCTCATGAAACAGGCCTGTAGAGATGAAATAGTCTTGTGATTTTTTTTCCCCACACATACATATATATATATATATATATATATATATATATATATATATATATATATATATATATATATATATATATATATATATATATATATATATATATATATGTATAGGTGTATAAGTGCATGTTTGTGTACATGTGTGTATATATCTGTGTGTGAGTATGTACATGCATGTGTATGGGTGTATGTGTGTTTGATGGATAAATATATGTATGCGTGTATGTATGTATGTATGTGTGTACTGTATGTATATATATATGTACTGTATATATGTAGGGATGATGTTAGAAACCGGTTCTCCCGATTGTTCAATAAGAAAGGAACCGATTCCATGGATTCGAATCCCATTATCGAAGCTACTATACCGTAGTTTTGCGACCATAGGGCGCACCGTTTTAAAAGGCGCCGTGTCAGTTACGGGTGCTATTTCTGTATTTAACGCATAAATAAGGCGCAGCGTATTTTTGGGCGCAGGCACGGTTAAACATACGCTATCCTAAAACTAGAGATGTCCGATAATATCGGCCTGCAGATATTATCGGCCGATAAATGCGTTAAAATGTAATATCGGAAATTATCGGTATTGTTTTTTTTATTATCGGTATCGGGTTTTTTTCATTTTGTTTTTTTCATTAAATCAACATAAAAAACACAAGATACACTTACAATTAGTGCACCAACCCCAAAAAACCTCCCTCCCCCATTTACACTCATTCACACAAAAGTGGTTATGATCCGCTGCCCGGATCATATTTTCGTTTACGTTTTCGAGGTACTTGTGTTTTTTGTTAGTTTTGTACTCCTTGAGTGCCTGTTTGTAAACCTGAGTTTGTTGCCATGGCTGCTTATTATTTTCACCTGCCGCGTGTGTTCCCGACGCGCACCTGTTTGTCATCACTGACATTATTATTTAAGCCTGCCTTCCCTGTCATTCTGTCTTGCTTCCTAGTTTGCTTTTTCAGCTCGCGACATAGACGCGCCATCCCCGCAATTCTTCCCTCCGGAACACAGCCAAGCAGCCCAGGATTCCCCTCCGCCGATGTTTGGTAATCCCATCACTCACTTTGCCAAACAGTTCACCGATTGGGCTGTCAGTCAGCTGGAGACCCGCGCGGATGACGTCATCCCGTCCACTGGTGATGACGTCATAGACGAAGACATTTTTTTTAATTCAGTCAACTCTTTCTGTCAGCCGCCCCCAAATGACTTTAATTCTACAATTAAGCATTATCAGGACATTTTTTTAAAATATAAGTCTAGTCAGTCCCAGTCACATTCTGGTTTTCAAGCTCCGCCCCCAATTACTTTGGCCCCACCCCCTATGGCTCAAGCTCCGCCCACTCCTCTGTTTTCTCCCTCCTGGTCGTCCCTACAGTCCCATATTGGGGAGATGAATAGACAATTTGGACAATCAAAAGGGGAGGAGCCTACCCCCCTCCTCACCTCCTCTCTCCCACCCCTAAAGACTGTTCCTGACTGCACAAGACGCGTCTGGGATCCGCTTCTTGAGGGGGGGGCTAGTACTGGGTGCTTTGCTAGTGGGCGGGCACAGCTGCGCCCAGCCAAGCCCGAACCTCCATGCCGGCCTCCGCCACCAGACCTTCGGCATGCTAAGCCGCAACCTCCTGCTCGGCCACCGCCACCAGTCGTTCGGCGTGCTAAGCCGCAACCTCCTGCCCGGCCACCACCACCAGTCGTCCGGCATGCTAAGCCGCAACCCCCTGCCCGGCCGCCACCACCGGTTTTTCGGCATGCTAAGCCGCAACCTCCTGCCCAGCCGCCACCACCAGTCCTTCGGTGTGCTAAGCCGCAACCCCCGGCCAGGCCACCTCCGCCAAAGTCACGCACAGCACCGACTCCAGGTCTGGTTCCCACACCAGCACCGACTCCAAGTCTGGTTCCCACACCAGCACCAACTCCAAGTCTGGTTCCCACACCAGCACCGACTCCAAGTCTGGTTCTCACACCAGCACCGACTCCAAGTCTGGTTCCCACACCAGCACCGACTCCAAGTCTGGTTCCCACACCAGCACCGACCCCAAGGCTGGTTTCCGCACCAGCACCTGCTTCCACGGCAACGACAACGACAGCCCGGACGCCTGCTCCGCCCACGCCGGCAGACGAGCCGCCTGCCCCGCCCACGCAGGCAGACGAGCCGCCTGCTCCGCCCACGCCGGCGCCAACTCCACCTGCTTCCACGGCGACGTCGACTCCTCCTGCTTCCACGGCGACGTCGACTCCTCCTGCTTCCACGGCGACGTCGACTCCTCCTGCTTCCACGGCGACGTCGACTCCTCCTGCTTCCACGGCGACGTCGACTCCGACTGCTTCCACGGCGACGTCTGCTCTCTCCTCGTCTCCGGTGGGCCTTTCCAGGGCGCCGCCACCTTCCTCGCCCTCATCTTCGTCTCAGCGACCTCGAGTGGTCTGGCTGCGCAGGCGGCGCTCTCGGAGGTTAGTGTGTGGACGCCAGTGGCGCAAACGGCAGCGACACCCGAGACGTAGTCGTAGAACTCTCCGGCTGCTGAACTTCTGGCGCCAGTCACGCCCACCTTCTCGGCAGCACACGAATGTGGCCTTTCCGTGGTCGCCCGCGGCAGCGACGTTCCATTCGCCGCCGCCGCCTGACTCGTCCCCGGTGGATTCGGGGACACGTGGCCTGGCGACCCTCCGCCAAATCCTCCCTCCACCCTCCCTTGACTCTTGAACTTTGTTATAGTTGGGGGGGTTTTAGTTTTTCCAGGGGACATCTGGAATCTGTCCCTTAAGGGGGGGGTACTGTTATGATCCGCTGCCCGGATCATATTTTCGTTTACGTTTTCGAGGTACTTGTGTTTTTTGTTAGTTTTGGACTCCTTGAGTGCCTGTTTGTACACCTGAGTTTGTTGCCATGGCTGCTTATTATTTTGTCATCACTGACATTATTATTTAAGCCTGCCTTCCCTGTCATTCTGTCTTGCTTCCTAGTTTGCTTTTTGCAACAGTAGACGACCTTTGTTCTTGCTCTGTACCTGTTAGCTTCCACGCTAGGCTCTGTTACTCGCTAGCTCCCACGCTAGTCTTCCTTAGTTTTTACCTTATGTGCTATCAGCACCCTTTTCTTTGTTTCTTCTGAGTTATTCCGTAAATAAATCATTTATTTTACCTTCACGCTGTGTCCGAAGTCCGTTGCATCCTGGGAGAACGAAACCCCGCATCACCATGCGCCCCGGTCGTCACAAAAGGGTTGTTTCTTTCTGTTATTAATATTCTGGTTCCTACATTATATATCAATATATATCAATACAGTCTGCAAGGGATACAGTCCGTAAGCACACATGATTGTGCGTGCTGCTGGTCCACTAATAGTACTAACCTTTAACAGTTAATTTTACTCATTTTCATTAATTACTAGTTTCTATGTAACTGTTTTTATATTGTTTTACTTTCTTTTTTATTCAAGAAAATGTTTTCAATTTATTTATCTTATTTTATAATTTTTTTTAAAAGTACCTTATCTTCACCATTCCTGGTTGTCCAAATTAGGCATAATAATGTGTTAATTCCACGACTGTATATATCGGTTGATACCGGTATCGGTTGATATCGGTATCGGTAATTAAAGAGTTGGACAATATCGGAATATCGGATATCGGCAAAAAGCCATTATCGGACATCCTAGTATTTATCAATGTACTCACATTATTTTTTGATCAATCCTCATCCACAAATCCATCAAAGTTCTCATCTTCTGTGTCCGAAATGAACAGCTGGGCAAGTTCTCCATCAAACACGCCAGATTCCCTCTCCTCATTTTCAAAGTCAGTCTCGTTTCCATTAGCATAACAAGAATAGCACAACAGTAAAAGCCGACTTCTCTTGCCCCGTTGTGCTTATGGATTCGCTACCGTGCTGGTCCCCTTCTTCTCCAGTGTGCTTCACCGGGATGTCGAAAGTGAGCGTCCATGTTGGTGATGCACATAGCAGCACTATATGCTCACTGGGGGCGTGCCTTTAGCGTCCTCTCTCACCTGAAACCTTCACTCTATAACGGCCGCATGCTGTCCTAAGTCACGTCCGCTTTTCCTCCATATAAACAGCGTGCCGGCCCAGTCACATAACATCTACGGCTTTTGGAACTTAGTGCACACACAACAGCCTGTCTGGATTCGATAAGAGATTCGATAAGGAATCGGTTCGATAAGAGGATTCGATAATGGGCTCGAAATCGATAATTTCTTAACGAACATCATCCCTATATATATGTATACATATGTGTACTGTATATATGTATACACACGTGTCTGTAACCACCTCCAAAGACATGCACCTGGGGATAGGTTGATTGGCAACACTAAATTGGCCCTAGTGTGTGAATGTGAGTGTGAATGTTGTCTGTCTATCTGTGTTGGCCCTGTGATGAGATGGCGACTTGTCCAGGGTGTACCCCGCCTTCCGCCTGATTGTAGCTGAGATAGGCTCCAGCGCCCCCCGCGACCCCGAAGGGAATAAGCGGTAGAAAATGGATGGATGGATGTATTTATATATATATATATGTGCATATCCATATGTATGTTTTTTATGTATTTATTTATCCTTGTTTATTTATTTATGTATTCCATGTCATATTTGTTTCAATTTTCTTTTTTCCTTAATTTATTTATTTATTTATTTTACTTATTTTTAGAGATGTCCGATAATATCGGCCTGCTGATATTATCGGCCGATAAATGGTTTTAAATGTAATATCGGAAATGATCAGTATCGTTTTTTTTATTATCGGTATCGGTTTTATTTATTTATTTTTTAATTAAATCAACATAAAAAACACAAGATACACTTACAATTAGTGCACCAACCCCAAAAAACCTCCCTCCCCCATTCACACTCATTCACACAAAAGGGTTGTTTCTTTCTGTTATTAATATTCTGGTTTCTTTACATTATATATCAATATATATCAATACAGTCTGCAAGGGATACAGTCCGTAAGCACACATGATTGTGCGTGCTGCTGGTCCACTAATAGTACTAACCTTTAACAGTTAATTTTACTCATTATCATTAATTACTAGTTTCTATGTAACTGTTTTTATATTGTTTTACTTTCTTTTTTATTCAAGAAATGTTTTTTAATTTATTTATCTTATTTTATTAATTATTTTTAAAAAGTACCTTATCTTCACCATACCTGGTTGTCCAAATTAGGCATAATAATGTGTTAATTCCACGACTGTATGTATCGGTATCGGTTGATATCGGTATCGGTAATTAAGAGTTGGACAATATCGGAATATCGGATATCTGCAAAAAGCCATTATCGGACATCCCTACTTGTTTTTTTTTACCTCTCAAGCTTTGTTTGTCTGTTTGTTGTGTGTATGTGTCGCTACCCCGGTGTGCAATGCTGATAGCAGCGGCGGGTCTGCTGAGGTGCCATGGCATGCCGGTTGTGGGGCTGTGGCGCGTCAGGGTGTTTAGTTGGCCGGGGTGGATGTCCGATGGCTCGATTGGCTGGGCTGTGGATGGTGTTGGGGACAAAAAAAAAATATGTCACTGTAAATGTTGTCTATCTGTGTTGGCCCTGTGATGATGTGGCGACTTGTCCAGGTTGTACCTCACCTTCCGCCCGAATGCAACTGAGACAGCCACCCCCGCTAGGATGGTACTACAAACCCCGTTTCCATATGAGTTGGTAAATTGTGTTAGTTGTAAATATAAACGGAATACAATGATTTGCCAATCATTTTCAACCCATATTCAGTTGAATATGCTACAAAGATTTGATGTTCAAACTGATAAAAAAAAATTTTTTTTTGCAAATAATCATTAACTTTAGAATTTGATGGCAGCAACACATGACAAAGAAGTTGGGAAAGGTGGCAATAAATACTGATAAAGTTGAGGAAGGTTCATCAAACACTTATTTGGAACATCCCACAGGTGAACAGGCAAATTGGGAACAGGTGGGTGCCATGATTGGGTATAAAAGTAGATTCCATGAAATGCTCAATCATTCACAAACAAGGATGGGGCGAGGGTCACCACTTTGTCAACAAATGCGTGAGCAAATTGTTGAACAGTTTAAGAAAAACCTTTCTCAACCAGCTATTGCAAGAAATTTAGGGATTTCACCATCTACGGTCCGTAATATCATCAAAGGGTTCAGAGAATCTGGAGAAATCACTGCACGTAAGCAGCTAAGCCGGTGACCTTCGATCCCTCAGGCTGTACTGCATCAACAAGCGACATCAGTGTGTAAAGGATATCACCACATGGGCTCAGGAACACTTCAGAAACCCACTGTCAGTAACTACAGTTGGTCGCTACATCTATAAGTGCAAGTTAAAACTCTCCTATGCAAGGTGAAAACCGTTTATCAACAACCCCCAGAAACGCTGTCGGCCTCGCTGGGCCTGAGCTCATCTAAGATGGACTGATATAAAGTGGAAAAGTATTTTGTGATCTGACGAGTCCACATTTCAAATTGTTTTTGGAAACTGTGGACGTCGTGTCCTCCGGAACAAAGAGGAAAAGAACCATCCGGATTGTTATAGGCGCAAAGTTGAAAAGCCAGCATCTGTGATGGTATGGGGGTGTATTAGTGCCCAAGACATGGGTAACTTATACATCTGTGAAGGCGCCATTAATGCTGAAAGGTACATACAGGTTTTGGAGCAACATATGTTGCCATCCAAGCAACTTTACCAAGGACGCCCCTGCTTATTTCAGCAAGACAATGCCAAGCCACGTGTTACATCAACGTGGCTTCATAATAAAAGGGTGCGGGTACTAGACTGGCCTGCCTGTAGTCCAGACCTGTCTCCCATTGAAAATGTGTGGCGCATTATGAAGCCTAAAATACCACAACGGAGACAACCCGGACTGTTGAACAACTTAAGCTGTACATCAAGCAAGAATGGGAAAGAATTCCACCTGAGAAGCTTAAAAAAATGTGTCTCCTCAGTTCCCAAACGTTTACTGAGTGTTGTTAAAAGGAAAGGCCATGTGGTGAACATGCCCTTTCCAAACTACTTTGGCACGTGTTGCAGCCATGAAATTCTAAGTTAATTATTATTTGCAAAAAAAAAAAGTAAGTTTGTGAGTTTGAAGATCAAATATCTTGTCTTTGTAGTGCATTCAACTGAATATGGGTTGAAAAGGATTTGCAAATCATTGTATTCCGTTTATATTTACATCTAACACAATTTCCCAACTCATATGGAAACAGGGTTTGTAGTTCGGGCAGGCAAATGATGTGGCCATACCAGCGTACACGCCTCATTGCTGCGAGACAGGATGCTAGGAGCTTTTGATTTTGGTCTCTCAAAGTCATTTTTGTGACGTGCTGGCCCCATTTGATGCCTTCTACCATAAATTGATTAACGTGGGCCTCGACTTAAACAAGTTGAAAAACATATTCGGGTGTTACCATTTAGTGGTCAATTGTACGGAATATGTACGGTACTGTGCAATCTACTAATACAAGTTTCAATCAATTCAATCAATCAATTAAATTCTTCTGAGGGCCCTGGTATCAAAACCATCAAACCTGGCTGTCAGCGGCCATATTTCGGGAGCCGTACAGGAGAGCGGAGATGACAGAGGCATTGTAGACCCTAAGCTTTGTCTCCCGTCATATGTGACTGTGTCGTCACAATGATCTCCAAAGGGACTGCATGACAGAGGCTGTCAATCTCAGGTTTAAGGTCGCCGGTGTTTGACATGGTCAAGCCCAGGTATTTCAAAGTGGAGACAAAATAGCCTGGAGTCCCGTCAAAAAAAGAGAGATAATGGATCAGGTCCTTTGCCTACAAGCATAAGCTCTGTCTTAAGCCAGTTTATCTTCAGGCCTAACTTTTTGGACTCCTTGTCGAACACACTAAGGGCTTCGTAGTGCTGGTCCATAGTGTATTTTACATAAATAAACGTCCATAGTGTATTTTACATAAATAAAAAATAATGTTTAGTTTTGATATATTCACACAATAAACTATTAAACATATAGAAATTACACAACATGTACACGCCAACCATTGTATGTGACTTATCATTGTGAACGTTGTCGCCCTCTACTGGTCAGATTTAGCAATACATGTATTAAACGCGATTTGTAAAACACAACCACGAACACAAAACACATCTCAAAGTCGGCAATTTCAATACAGAACACACTAAATATATTTACGCACAAATTATATCTACTTACAAATGTTTGACCAAGTTTCGTGATGAAGCTTACACGCTGGGATTTCTACCATTGTTGCTGCTTGTCTGGATCAATGTGTCCGTCGCTTAAAAGGTCCGCCAGAAAACAATGACTGGAGCAGAACATTTGTACTTTGTTATCCAGTCGATAGCTGAGATAGGCTCCAGCGCCCCCGCGACCCCAAAGGGAAAGGCGGTACAAAATGGATGGATGGATGGATGGATGTCCAGTCGTTGTTAAAAGTCTGATTTTTGCGATTTATTTAGATTTTTTATTTTTTTCAGATTTGAGTGAGGTGTCTTCTCGCCCTCACATCGTCCCGGTTGGCTCGCCGTGATCGTATAGAGGTTAGTACTCTGCGTTGTGGCCGCAGCAACCCCGGTTCGAATCCGGGTCACGGCAGCGGGACTTCTTTTACAATGAATTGATTAACGTGGACCGCGACTTCAACAAGTTGAAAAACTTATTCGGGTATTACCATTTAGTGGTCAATTGTACGGAATATGTACTGTACTGTGCAATCTACAAATAAAAGTTTCAATGAATCAAAAAAAAACTAACTGCTGCTTTATTGTGACACATATGCCTGCTTGTTGCCCCCTGCAGGGTGGCGAGAGTAGTGCATACACGATCAACCCTAGTTTGAATGGTTTATCAAGCCTTTTTGGGTGATATTATTTTGGCCAAATGAAAAGGTTTGTTAAATAGAAGGACCTAGAATGTTAAAATGAGTTGAGAAATGTGGAAGTCAAAAGAAAGACACGTTTTTGATTGATCCTCCCACCTCCAAAGACATGCACCTGGGGATAAGTTGATTGGCAACACTAAATTGGCCCTAGTGTGTGAATGTGAGTGTGAATGTTGTCTGTCTATCTGTGTTGGCCCTGCGATGAGGTGGCGACTTGTCCAGGGTGTACCCCGCCTTCCGCCCGATTGTAGCTGAGATAGGCTCCAGCGCCCCCCGCGACCCCAAAGGGAATAAGCGGTAGAAAATGGATGGATGATTGAAACTTATATTAGTAGATTGCACAGTACAATACATATTCCGTACAAATGGTAACACCCGAATAAGTTTTTCAACTTGTTTAAGTCGGTGTCCACGCTAATCAATTCATGGTACAAATATATACTATCAGCATAATACAGTCATCACACAAGTTAATCATCAGAGTATATACATCGAATTATTTACAATCCGGGGGGTGGGATGTGGATTGATTGATTGATTGATTGAAACTTTTATTAGTAGATTGCACAGTGAAGTACATATTCCGTACAATTGACCACTAAATGGTAACACCCGAATAAGTTTTTCAACTTGTTTAAGTCGGAGTCCACTTAAATTGATTCATGATACAGATATATTCTATTTTCATAATACAGTCATCACACAAGATAATCATCAGAGTATATACATGTAATTATTTACATTATTTACAATCCGGGGTGTGGGATGTGGGGGGTGAGAGGGGTAGGTTTGGTTGGTATCAACACTTCAGTCATCAACAATTGCATCATCAGATAAATGGACATTGGAACAATGTAGTACTGACTTGGTAGGATATGTACAGCAAGTAGTGGACACAGAGAGAGAGATCAGAAATTATAAGAAAAAGTGTCTACTTTTGATTATTTACATTTGATTATTTACAATCCGAAGAGGTATGATAAGGTAGGGAGGGTGTTAGTTTAGGGTTGAAGTTGCCTGGAGGTGTTCTTTTAGTGCGTTTTTGAAGGAGGATAGAGATGCCCTTTCTTTTACACCTGTTGGGAGCGCATTCCACATTGATGTGGCATAGAAAAAGAATGAGTTAAGACCTTTGTTAGATCGGAATCTGGGTTTAACGTGGTTAGTAGAGCTCCCCCTGGTGTTGTGGTTATGGCGGTCATTTACGTTAAGGGAGTAGTTTGACATGTACTTCGGTATCAGGGAGGTGTAGCGGATTTTATAGACTAGGCTCAGTGCAAGTTGTTTAACTCTGTCCTCAACCCTGAGCCAGCCCACTTTGGAGAAGTGGGTAGGAGTGAGGTGTGATCTGGGGTGGAGGTCTAGAAGTAATCTGACTAGCTTGTTCTGGGATGTTTGGAATCTAGATTTGAGGGTTTTGGAGGTGCTAGGGTACCAGGAGGTGCATGCGTAATCGAAAAAGGGTTGAATGAGAGTTCCCGCCAGAATCTTCATGGTGCTTTTGTTGACCAGAGAGGAGATTCTATACAGAAATCTCGTTCGTTGGTTGACCTTTTTGATTACCTTGGTTGCCATTTTATCACAGGAAAGATAAGCCTCTAGAATGGAACCTAGGTAGGTGACCTCATCTTTCCTGGTGATAACAATGTCACCCACTTTTACAGTCATTGACTTTCTTAAGGTTGATGTGGGACCCAAACAGGATGGATTCCGTTTTACCCAAGTGTATGGATAGCTTGTTGTCAGCGAGCCAGGTGCAAGTTCTACAGAGTTCAGCACTGAGGATTTTCTCCACCTGTGACTTGTCCTTGTCTGATACCAGCAGGGCCGAGTCATCCGCAAACAGGAACAATTCACAGTCGCATGCTGATGACAAGTCGTTTATGTATATTAGGAACAGTAAAGACCCCAATATACAGCCTTGGGGGACTCCACAGCTCACTGAGAGGGGAGGGGGACACGGTGCCGTTCACCTCTACCACCTGTTCACTCCCCTCCAAGTAAGATTGCATCCAGCTCGATGAGGTTTTGTCAAATCCTCTGAGCTTATCCAACAGTATAGCGTCGTTAACGATGTCAAAGGCCTTCTGAAGGTCCAGCATGACCATGCCACAGTATTTGCCAGCGTCCACCTCATGTTTGATGTGGTCGGTCAGATAGAGAAAGCATGTGTCAGTGGAGTGGTTAGTTCTGAAGCCGGATTGGAATTTGTACATGAGTTTATTGGTGGCAAGATAACCATCAACCTGTTCATAAACTATTTTTTCCATTACTTTCGAAATGGAACTGAGAATAGAAACAAGTCGGTAGTTGCCAGGTTCCTATTTGCTTCCTTTTTTAAAGAGGGGAGTTACTCTTGCTATCTTAAAATCTTTTGGTACTAAGTGCTGGCATTAAGTATATTGATACCAAATGATTTAAGATTCATGAAATTCACAGCTATTTGTCCCGGAAGATATATTTTATTTTCACGAGTGGGTATTTTAAAGAATATTGACTTGTTACATTTCAGTGCAATACCATAAATTGGCCAACAGGAAGCAGCAATGCGCTGACTATTATTGTCTACTCTACCGGAAATAACGAGTGGAAGATCGGAAGTAAGAGAACTAGTAAACAGAGGTGGGCGATACAGCAAATTTTGGTATCGATTCGATAACGAGTAAATACACATACTGTGCCAGGATTGCCAATACTGATACTTTTAACTTAACATTTGTCAAGATCATGAATTATTTTGTCAGTTTGCCTTTCATTTGTTAATCATGATTATAATCGTAATAAAATACGGGCCAAAGATTTCAGGCAATCAAAAATATTTTTTAATAAAAAAAAAAATTTTAGAACAGTTTGACAAGATATAAATTAGGACAAAATGATAATTTCATATCACAGCTATCGTGACAATAAATATCACAGTTATTATCACTGCAATGTAGAATATTCATTAAAATGTACATGTACATGTGCTGAAAATGTGTTCACCATTGTTTTAGAACAATAGTTAAATAAATGCCAACTTTATGCAAGTTCACTTCCTGTTGTAGACACCTCCTTTTATAAATCTATCAGTCTCTTCTAAGAGATCCAAAGTACACAATTAATCATCTTAGTTGGTCATAAAGTAAGGTGTTTATACAAATTTAGATTGGGATATGTTGTTTGGGTATGTTGTTTGTAAAGGGGAAAGACCTTAATAGTTTTTGTTTTCATGTTATCATTTATGATAGCTAGCCATCAGGGCACTAGCTATCAATTAAATAATCATTATCACCGGTCCATGAGTTTACCAAAATACAGTTATCAATGGCGGTTTTAATGATCATTTCAATTCAAAACTGTAATACTAACCAGTTTTACCGCGGTTAATCATTAATACCATTTATAGTTGTATCCCTTTTTAAATATTATAGAACAATTTAAGACAATGGTCTAAACTAATCCGTTCATTTGTTATAAAACCACCACTAAAAAAACACATTACTATACTTGTTTTTTCATGATTATTTTTTTAAAGTAAAACACAAAATTAGTATGATTTATTTTACTTGTTTGACATGTATTAATTAAATCAAATGCGGGAAAACATGGTGGAAATATCCACCTTAAACCAATTGTGCCTGTCAAAATATTTGTTTACAAACTACTTCTTGGTGACTTTCTCGATAAATCAGGCTTGTATAAGCAACTTTGTTTCTCTATGATCCACGGCGACTTTTCAGGATGTTTTGGAGACATTAAAGCATGTATAGAATAGCATAGCTCCACGCAGCAATCCCAGCTGCAGTCAAAACAGAGAGAACATTTCTCTACTTTCATGTGACCTTAAAAAAAATCATTGCAACGCCCATTATTCATGGTAATGGATTTGGTTTGTTTTTGTTTTTTGTTTTTTGTTTTTTTTATTTAATCAACATAGAAAAAACACACGATACACTTTCAACATCAACCCAAAAAACTCATCCACACCCACTCACACAAAAGGGGTTGTTTTTTTCTGCTACTAATATTCTGGTTCCCACAACATGGACAACACTTCTGCAAGGGACACAGTCCCAGAAGCACACATGATTGTATGTGCTGCTGGTCCACTAACATTTTCATTAATTACTATTTTTTTTAATGTAATTATTTTTATATTGTTTTACTTTCTTTTTTATCCAAGAAAATATTTATTTATCTTTCCTAAAAAAAAAAAAAGGACCTTATCTTCACCAGACCAGGTTGTAAATGAAATTAGATTTGTTTAAAGGGTTTTTAAAGATTTGGTTTGTTTGTGAAGTTCACAACCATTCCTGTTTTTTTTTTTATTATGTTTGATACTCTAACATTGTAAAAGTGTATTTAAATTTTAAAGAAAAATACTAAGAATCGACAGAAATTTATTTAAAGTTAATTGGAGTTTTTAAACTCACCTTTTTTTTTTATTATCTATCTCACAACGTTAATTCTCTTTCTTTCAGCATCTATTGCAATGGTTCTTACAACTTGCACTGAGCCTAGTCTATAAAATCCGCTACACCTCTCTGATACCGAAGTACATGTCAAACTACTTCCTTAACGTAAATGACCGCCATAACCACAACACCAGGGGGAGCTCCACTAACCACGTTAAACCCAGATTCCGATCTAACAAAGGTCTTAACTCATTCTCTTTCTATGCCACATCAATGTGGAATGCGCTCCCAACAGGTATAAAAGAAAGGGCATCTCTATCCTCCTTCAAAACCACAATAAAAGTACACCTCCAGGCAACTTCAACCCTAAACTAACACCCTCCCCGGATTGTTAATAATCAAATGTAAACAATCAAATGTAGATACTTTTCTTATGCCTTCTGATCTCTCTCTCTCTCTCTCTCTCTCTCTCTCTCTATGTCCACTATTTGCTGTAACTATCCTACCAATTCAGACCTACACTGTTTCAATATCCATTTCTCTGTTCTCAATTGTTGATGACTGATGATAACAACCAAACATAACCCCCCACCCCACCCCTCCACACCCCGAATTGTAAATAATGTAAATAATTCAATGTATACACCCTGATGATTATCTTGTGTGATGACTGTATTATGACGATAGTATATATCTGATAGTATATATCTGTATAATGAATCAATTTAAGTGGACCCCGACTTAAACAAGTTGAAAAACTTATTCGGGTGTTACCATTTAGTTGTCAATTGTACGGAATATGTACTTCACTGTGCAACCTACTAATAAAAGTCTCAATCAATCAATCAATCAAACCTGGGTTCGATCAAACCCTAGGGGTTCGGTGGGTCGGGCTCAGGGGTTTGGCAGAGGTCAAGACACACCCGACTCATCGTGTAAATACAAACTTCTCCCTATCGGCGTATTACGGATACGGCAACAGCTGACTGATTTGCAGGTGTGTAATTTGTTGTGAGTTTATGCACTGTGTTGGTTTTGTTGTTTGAACAAGGTGATGTTCATGCACGGTTCATTTTGTGCACCAGTAAAAAAACATGGTAACACTTTAGAATGGGGAACATATTCACCATTAATTAGTTGCTTATTAACATGCAAATTAGTAACATATTAGCTCTTAACTAGTAATTATTAAGTACTTATTAATGCCTTAGTCGGAATGGCCTTATTATAACCCTAACCCTCTAACCCTGACCCTAACCCTAACCAAATAACTCTAAATTAAGTCTTTATTACTTAGAATATGTTCCCCATCCTAAAGTGTTACCAAAAACATATAACTTTGTCTTGAATTTGAAAAAAAAATTTATTTTTTTTTTCACTAAAGAAGGGTTCGGTGAATGCGCATATGATACTGGTGGGGTTCTGTACCTCCAACAAGGTTAAGAACCACTGATCTATTGCAATCATTTATGCAAATTATGCAATGACGTCATGAGAGACATTTAGTAAGGACAGTCAATAGCTACTGTCCTTACTGAGGACACTGTCACTGTCTTTCGGCTATCAAACAGATTCACAAATATTGAGTTGTTACACTTGTTACACGTCCACTCGATTTTTAAATGGAATTAGATAGATAGATAGAATAGAAAGTACTTTGTTGATCCCTGGGGGAAATTCAGTACCACAGTTCGGTCACAATAGACAATAATAATAATAAATAATATAATATATATAATATATTATATATATAATATATAAATAATATAAATGCTGTATAATCACTCGCCATACAGCAATAGATGATATCTGCCTATTACCTGACACCTGACATGTTGCTACTTCTCTTTGTTTTTAACGTCTATTTTCTATTTTCTGCTGGATCTACTCTTTATTTTATGCTACTGCTGTCACATATACTGTAATATTGTACATGGTCATTGGTATATATTGTATATATGTTATAGACATAATATAATATATCTGTATATGAATTATTCTGTACACATATTATGTATATATTCGTATATGTTAGATTTTTTTTATCACTATATTAGTCTATTTATACCTGCATTGTCCTTTCCATCCTTACACTTTCCATCATTGTAACTGAGCTACTGTGTTGAACAATTTCCCTCGTTATTAAAGTTTGTCTAAATCTAAGTCTAAAATATTCTACATATACTCTACATTTAAGTGCAGTCAAGGAACGTATGCATTATACAGTCTGATGGCTGTCGGGATGAAGGACCTCCTGTGTCGTTCCGTGTTGCATTTTGGGAGTCTGAGCCTTCCACTGAACGTGCTCATTCTCTCTGCAAGGTCCGAGTGTAGTGGGTGGTAGGTGTTGAGATTGATTGAATTGAGATAAGATATATATTTTTTTTAGTCTTTGGTTTTATCAACTGAATGTAAACAAATAAAGAGACTTTGTGGTTTGTTTTTCTCGTGTTGACTTCAATTGGGGAAAAAAATGATACACGGATTAATATCAACAATATAATATTATTACTACGGTTGTTTGAGCAAAATAAGTGAACACTCTTATTCAAATCCTTTTTTTTCAAGGTTTCTCATTGTATCCTATTGGGTTGAGTTTTTTCTTGCCCTGATGTGGGATCTGAGCCGAGGACGTCGTCGTGGCTTGTGCAGCCCTTTGAGACACTCGTGATTTGGGGCTGTGTAAATAAACTTTGATTGACTGACAAGAAAGTTTGATCATATTACGCCTATACTGGCTCACCTGCACTGGCTTCCTGTGCACTTAAGATGTGACTTTAAGGTTTTACTACTTACGTATAAAATACTACACGGTCTAGCTCCAGCCTATCTTGCCGATTGTATTGTGCCATATGTCCCGGCAAGAAATCTGCGTTCAAAGAACTCCGTCTTATTAGTGATTCCCAGAGGCCCCAAAAAGTCTGCGGGCTATAGAGCGTTTTCTATTCGGGCTCCAGTACTATAGAATGCCCTCCCGGTAACAGTTAGAGATGCTACCTCAGTAGAAGCATTTAAGTGTCATCTTAATGGGGAACATTATCACAATTTCAGAAGGGTTGAAACCATTAAAAATCAGTTCCCAGTGGCTTATTTTATTTTTCGAAGTTTTTTTCAAAATTTTACCCATCACGCAATATCCCTAAAAAAAGCTTCAAAGTGCCTGATTTTAACCATCGTTATATACACCCGTCCATTTTCCTGTGACGTCACACAGTGATGCCAATACAAACAAACATGGCGCATAGAACAGCAAGGTATAGCGACATTAGCCCGGATTCAGACTCGGATTTCAGCGGCTTAAGCGATTCAACAGATTACGCATGTATTGAAACAGATGGTTGTAGTGTGGAGGCAGGTAGCAAAAACGAAATTGAAGAAGAAACTGAAGCTATTGAGCCATATCGGTTTGAACCGTATGCAAGCGAAAACGACGAAAACGACACGACAGCCAGCGACACGGGAGAAAGCGAGGACGAATTCGGCGATCGCCTTCTAACCAACGATTGGTATGTGTTTGTTTGGCATCAAAGGAAACTAACAACTATGAACTAGGTTTACGGCATATGAAATACATTTGGCAACAACATGCACTTTGAGAGTGCAGACAGCCCATTTCAGGCGCGTTAAGAACATATATTTTTCCACGATTTCAGCACTCAGGTTAACCATACCTAAATAGACACAAAATACTGCATTACACAAGACTACCCGAATGTACTCGAATGATTGAAAAAAATAAATGTTTTTAAGCTAAATTATTGGTAAACACAGTTTATGTAAAATAATTTACGTAAAACCGCGAGTAATGAATAAAGTTTTCATCAATTAATATATTCTGTAGACATACCCTCATCCGCTCTCCTTTCCTGAAAGCTGATCTGTCCAGTTTTGGAGTTGATGTCAGCATCTGCTTTGAGTGTCGCAGGATATCCACACATTCTTGCCATCTCTGTCGTAGCATAGCTTGCTGGTAGACGGCTGCGTTGACCCTGGATCTCAGGAAACAGAGTGGACCGACACCAGCAGATGACATGGCACCCCAAACCATCACCCAACCATGCAAATTTTGCATTTCCTTTGGAAATCGAGGTCCCAGAGTCTGGAGGAAGACAGGAGAGGCACAGGATCCACGTTGCCTGAAGTCTAGTGTAAAGTTTCCACCATCAGTGATGGTTTGGGGTGCCATGTCATCTGCTGGTGTCGGTCCACTCTGTTTCCTGAGATCCAGGGTCAACGCAGCCGTCTACCAGCAAGTTTTAGAGCACTTCATGCTTCCTGCTGCTGACCTGCTCTATGGAGATGGAGATTTCAAGTTCCAACAGGACTTGGCGTCTGCACACAGCACAAAATCTACCCGTGCCTGGTTTACGGACCATGGTATTTCTGTTCTAAATTGGCCCGCCAACTCCCCTGACCTTAGCCCCATAGAAAATCTGTGGGGTATTGTGAAAAGGAAGATGCAGAATGCCAGACCCAAAAACGCAGAAGAGTTGAAGGCCACTATCAGAGCAACCTGGGCTCTCATAACACCTGAGCAGTGCCAGAAACTCATCGACTCCATGCCACGCCGCATTAACGCAGTAATTGAGGCAAAAGGAGCTCCAACCAAGTATTGAGTATTGTACATGCTCATATTTTTCATTTTCATACTTTTCAGTTGGCCAACATTTCTAAAAAATCCCTTTTTTGTATTAGCCTTAAGTAATATTCTAATTTTGTGACACACGGAATTTTGGATTTTCATTTGTTGCCACTTCAAATCATCAAAATTAAATGAAATAAACATTTGAATGCATCAGTCTGTGTGCAATGAATAAATATAATGTACAAGTTACACCTTTTGAATGCAATTACTGAAATAAATCAAGTTTTTCAAAATATTCTAATTTACTGGCTTTTACCTGTAGCTACAGAGAACAACGTGACATCACTTCCGCTCTTAGCACCTTCAAAATAAGAGCTCAAGGCATATACTGTATGACAGCGTATAACAGGAACTTAACATCACCAAGAGGAAAGCCCATAAAATAGGTTACACTATAATAACAATATCAACAACAAAAACATATTTTAGTGAAAATAAACGGGAAAATGAAAGCTATCGATGTCGTTACGCTGGTATCGACACCCCCACTCGATATGTGTCTCGATCCGCCCACCATAGTATCCACTATCAACGACATAGCAGCACAATGCTAACAGCAGCAACACAGTAAACGACATCTTATACGGTGTCTTTCATGAGGCGTTGAAGGCAGAAACGTGCCAACTGCCAATCATGTAATTATGTCACTCCGCCATTCTGACTTGGAAGCCCGACTCTGACTTCGACCATGCCGAAGATGAAACTACCGATGAAAACGAGCGACGAAACGCCAGATGAGAATCCATTGGATGGTTTACCAGGAGCCCACCAAGTAGATCCGGCCCAGCTGGACAAGGAGACGATCTATGAGTGGTTCGGCCTTCATCTCAACCCGGCCAAGCGGGTGGAGTTCATGTGCGGCTTGATGCACATGTGCCAGCCCCTGGAGCTCCGCTTTTTAGGCTCCTACTTGGAGGACCTAGCCCGGAAAGACTATCATGTTTTTCGGGATTTTGAATTCCGTGCGAACAACCAGCAAGAGTTGGGCGTCTTAACGGACGTGTTGGACTCGGTGGTGAGGGCGAAATTACTGGTTTGTTTGTCGCTGCTCGGGTCTGACAGCAGGGAATGCGCTGGGGTACTCTTCCGCATACTGAGCCATGTAGACCCGGGCTTGTTCTGCAAGAACTACCCCCTTCCTCCGTTCAGGGACCCTCACCACCACTCCTTCCGCCCGGCGTGTCAGGCCGAGCGTACGTGCCGGGGGAAGGAGCAAACATGTGGATTTTCGACGGCCGACATCCCCGCCGGACCGTTGAACCAGTTAGCGCTGCTTTTCACTATGGCGTCTCTTCACCCGGCTTTCCACTTCCACCAGCGGGAGACGCTTCGGGAGAAGCTCGATAAAATTGAGCTTGTGATAGAAGAGGAGGGCCGTCATCTTGCTTTAAACGCAAAACCCATGGTACGGCGAGCTACTGTGTTTCGATTCGCACCCTTCCGAAGAAACGATACTTAGCTGCTTGAGTGTGTAAGTGCTTACCACTAAAGTACACTACTGCAAAACGCAGTCAGTACCCGGATGTTGCACTCAAAACGCCCAAAAGTGTGAGTGTGCTTACCACACTCGGCTTATAGAATTACAATATGAATACAATATATATATGTATATATTTAGTTTATTTTAGATTAACAGAAAGTTGTAAGAAAAACAACAAAGTAATGACCTGATTTACCAGGGGTCCCCAAACTACGGCCCGCGGGCCGGATCCGGCCCCCCCCAGCATCCAAAATCCGGCCCACAGGAAGTCCCAAGTTTAAAAAAAGTTGTTTTTTTATTTTATTTATTTTTTATTTTATTTGATATATATATATATATATATATATATATTTTTTTTAATCTTTCCTTTCTAATCCATTTTCTACCGCTTGTTACTCTTGGTGTCTCCTAGCCGCTCAGGCAAATCATATTGTCTAAAAATTAATTTTCCCATCGATAACGTGACAATGTTAAATGTTGATGAACATCAATGTTAATTGATGTTAAATGACAAAACGGATTATAAAGACAATGTATATATATGTATATGTATATATATATATATATATTAGGGATGTCCCAATCCAGGTTTTTGCACTTCCGATCCGATACCGATATTGTTTTTGCACTTCCAATCCGATACCGATACTGACCGATACTGGCCTATCCGAGCATGTATTAAAGTTTAAAGTTATTTAGCCTACTTAGTTGTCAGAATCATGTTGAAAAGGGTTTTAGTACTCTTGATAACAACTAGCCAGCTGAATTAGGGGAGTTTGAATAATACACAATGGTTGGTAACAAGAAACTGACCTGTTTATTCAAGGATAAACACGAATTAGACAAAATTATACATGACAAACAGAAATGGCATCATTGAACTAGGGCTGGGCGATATGGCCTTTTTTTTAATATTGCGATATTTTAAGGCCATATTGCGATACGCGATATATATCTCGATATTTTGCCTTAGCCTTGAATGAACACTTGATGCATATAATCACAGCAGTATGATAATTCTATGTGTCTACATTAAAACATTCTTCTTCATACTACTTTAATATATGCTACTTTTAAACTTTTATGCAGAGAAGGAAATCACAACTAAAAAAATCACTATTTTTTTCATACGGTGTCGATCTGGAAATGTTTGCCTCGGCATTTTGATGGTGTGGACGTGTGGCACCGAATGGAGATAAGCGTCTCGACAGACGTTACAATATTTGAACAATGATGACGAAAACTGTTTTCTCTGTCGTGTCCGTGTGCCGAAAATTGTTATGCGCTTATTTTTTTATTTGATTTTGTCCGTGGCATATAATTGCTGTGCGCAGAGGATGCTTGAGCAGTGCGCACCTTAGAGGGAAGGTTGCTCGCACGGCTGCGCTAGCATCACAGCTAATGTTAGCCATGCTGCTACGTCTGCTGGGAGAGGGCGTATACGTATGTGACGTATGACGTGACAGTATGTGACGTGTGTAAGAAGGTGCGCTTGTCTGTCTGTGAGAGGGAAACACAGGAAAGAGTGAGAAGAGCCTGTCGTGTAATGCCAGCAGCTAAAAGCAACTGCGTGAGAATCCACAGACCTGTGGATGTGTTGAAGGTGTGCTGGAAAATGCGGAACGGAAATTCGGGAGCAGCAGAAAAGTCGAATATATTATTTAAATCGGTGCGTTGGAAAACACGGACCGGAGTTTTTTTTTAAAAACTGGATCTGGATCGGCATTTTCCCATGCCTTGCCGATACGCAATTTTTTTGCAAATATCGGCGGCCGATCCGATCCAAATATCGGATCGGGACATCCCTAATATATATATATATATACAGATACAGCCTGGCCCCCGGCCAAATTTTTTTAACCCAATGCGGCCCCCGAGTCAAAAAGTTTGGGGACCCCTGCGCTAAACAGTGTGTGCAAAAAATAAAATGGTGTGTACTATGAGTTAGGACTGGGCGATATGGACGAAAAATTATATCTCGATATATTTTTACTAAAACTCGATACATATCTCAATATATTTTCCGGTGAAAGTATACATATAAAGATAGTAATTTTTGAGCGAGATTCGCTGAATTTTAAGTGAATGACAACTGTACTGTAAACAGTCAGTGGCACTTTTATTAACCCAGTTAGTCAAGATGGGTGTTAACAGCACAGAAAATAATCTGTTTAAGTAGCACAGAATTACATAACATAAATAAAATAAAAAAAATATGATTTATACGTAAAATAAATAACATAGCTGCGCAAATAATACAAACTGTATCAAACTCAGATAAAAAAAAATTGCAGGCAGGCGCTTTTTAATTCCCAGTCGACAATGTAATGGATGTTCACACATGTACGGTTCTGTGGTCCTACTAAACCACGTTTAAGTGACTTTACTTAGAGGAGAGACGTCATCTTGCTTTAAACGCAAAACCCATGGTACGGCGAGCTACTGTGTTTTCGATTCGCACCCTTCTGTAGAATCGATACTTAGCTGCTTGAGTGTGTAAGTGCTTACCACTGAAGTACACTACTGCACAATGCAGTCAGTACCCGGATGTTGCACTCAACACGCCCAAAACGGTGAGTGTGCTTACCACACTCGGCTGATAGGATTACAATATAATATATATTTAGTTTATTTTAGATTAACAGAAAGTTGTATGAAAAACAAAGTACCGTATTTTTCGGACTATAAGTCGCAGTTTTTTTCATAGTTTGGCCGGGGGTGCGACTTATACTCAGGAGCGACTTATGTGTGAAATTATTAACACATTACCGTAAAATATCAAATAATATTATTTAGCTCATTCACGTAAGAGACTAGACGTATAAGATTTCATGGGATTTAGCGATTAGGAGTCACAGATTGTTTGGTAAACGTATAGCATGTTCTATATGTTATAGTTATTTGAATGACTCTTACCATAATATGTTACGTTAACATACCAGGCACGTTCTCAGTTGGTTATTTATGCGTCATATAACGTACACTTATTCAGCCTGTTGTTCACTATTCTTTATTTATTTTAAATTGCCTTTCAAATGTCTATTCTTGGTGTTGGGTTTTATCAAATACATTTCCCCAAAAAATGTGACTTATACTCCAGTGCGACTTATATATGTTTTTTTCCTTCTTTATTATGCATTTTCGGCCGGTGCGACTTGTACCCCGGAGCTACTTATAGTCCGAAAAATACAGTAATGGCCCGATTTACTAACGCGCTAAACAGCGTGTGCAAAAAATACAATGGTGTATACTATGAGTTAGGGCCGGGCGATATGGACGAAGAAGTATATCTCAATATATTTTCCGGTGAGAGTATACATGTAAAGATATTCATTTTTGAGCGAGATTCACTGAAATTGAAGTGAATGACAACTGTACTGTAAACAGTCAGTGGCACTTTAATTTACCCAGTTAGTCAAGATGGGTATTAACAGCAAAGAAAATAAACTGTTTAAGTAGTACAGAATTACATAACGTAAATACAATTTTAAATCATTCTTTCTATGTAAAATAAATAACATAGCTTTGCAAATAATACAAAATGTATCAAACTCAGATTAAAAAATGTATTTGCAGGCAGGCGCTTTTTAATTCCCAGTTGACGATGTAATGGACTGTCACACATGTACGCTTCAGGTCAACGCCAAGTAAGTGACTTGACATATTAGTGCGGCTATGATCTTCCTCACTTCGGCATATATTTTTGGCAACTCGAGAACAGTTTTGATTTGGGCTTACATGGTAAACAACTTAAATGAATGTTTTATCCAGACGCATACATTTGTCTAAATGTGGCCAAGTAGATGCATTGTGGGTTTCCTGGACGTCGTCTCCATCGCTAAAAGAAAAATCTAAAGAGAATCCCTCAGCCATCTTCCACTAGTTTTTTGTTTTTTTTGCAACTATATTTGATTGAATTTTACAGTTAAAATCACATTTGACAGTCATACTTTGCTCACGCAAACCCTTCGTACAAGCACACATCCACTCATACACACTCACATGCACACTTGAGGAGAGAGGTGCACTTGAACTTTTAACAACTCAAGGTTTACAGTATAGACATTATTAAAAAAAAAAAAACCCAGATATTGTATATATATCCATACATCCCGCTCTGGCTCAGGATCAGCAGGCTATCCAGACCATAGCAAGATGGATGAATATTCCTCGGCATCAAGGATCCTCAGGAAGTGATCACAAGATCGCCTCCCGGGGACCTCTCCACCGTTCACACTTAAAAAAGAAGAAGAAAGTCACAGGGCTTGATCAGATGCAAAACAATACAAAATAAAAAGTCACAACAAAAAAAAGAAGCAAGTAAACCGTGACAAAACCATATCAAAAGTGACACAAAAAAAAGCAGTAGTAGTGTTGGATCAATACAATAATAATAATAATAAAAAAGGAATACAACAACAAAAAAGATATGGCAGTTTTTTTTTGTTTTTTTTTTAAATGTCTATAAGTTATGATTCAATATATGTCAGTAAAGGTTTCCAGGTTAGTTCCCATTCATTCATATTTGTAGAGTTTATAAATCCACTAATTCCCTCTTTCTTTTCTGCGACTCTTTCGTCGTCATTTGGGATGTCTGTTGTGATTTCCCTTCCTGGTTCCATGACCTGCCCTATCTTGCCTCTGATTGGCCTGTCCCTAATGTTTTGCCCTAATCTCAACCAATCGTGACTCATCATAGTAAACAACCAACCAATCATGGATGTTCTTATACGTGCAAGCACGTCTTGGAAGGAGGAAAGGGAGGGGTTTAATAGTCCATGGAGTATTGCGGGGGAGAACAAGGAACGCAACAGATAAGCGGCTTTTGGTCATTTTAACGTGAAATAAATTATATAAATTATTACAATATTTTCTTTGTTCATATCTTGTTTAAAAATATATCGATATATCTTACAAACTCGATATATTGCCCAGCCCTAGTGTGTACTATGTGTGAGTGTTTTGCCTGTGATCCACTAAAACTGTGTGTGCAATTGAAAAGTGGTGCAGACCACCTTGCTTAAATGAAGATTTTGCGTGTACTATACGGGGCTTTTACCACGGAAACAGACAATAATTTTCTCCGCTTTCATGTTATGCGCCGACCTGTACCTTTTTGTGTGATGCAGCACACATCTGAATCGCAGTCTGGACGACACAAACTAATGCACACTCACTCTTAATTCTGTGGATCGCATCACCAGCGCATGTGTCCGTCTGGAATGACTGAAGCGCAGGAAAATGCATAACTAGGGATGATGTTTAATAAGAAATTATCGAGTTCGAGCCGATTATCGAATCCTCTTATCGAACCGATTCCTTATCGATTCTCTTATCGAGTCCAGATAGGTTGTTGTATATGGAAAAAAACACACAACATTTGGTTTAACAAAAGCTCACTTTTATTATATAAGAAAAAAATAAAATCTAGAAAATAAATAAATATTGACTGTTACCCCCCTAAAAAAATAAAATAAAATAAATAAATATTGACTGTTGTTACCCAAAGTATATTAAGTGGGATTTTTCAGAAAAACAAATATATACAGTAACACAAAAACAACCTGTCTCTGTGATCACTATAGGTGTATAAATAATAATATAGTGTTGAATAAAATCAGTCCCTTGGGCACAAAACTTAAAATAATACAGCTCTCCAAAAAGTGCACTTCTGCTGCTATTTGACATAACTGTTTGTTATGATGCTTTGACATTGTTGCACTTTATTTCTTTATTGAAAGAAAATTCTATGAGGAGAAAAGTTGTTTGGAAATGTGGTTACAATGCTAAAAAATGAAAAGTTAAAGCTAAAAAAAGAAATACACTTTATTGAGTTAACATTATTTCTTTATAGGGGGAAATATGTGATGTTATGAGCTAGGGAATATAACAACTAAACTACCCAGCATGCAACGGGAGTGACGAGCATGCGCGGTAGCCCCGAAAAGTGTTGTTGCATGTCGCCAGCCGGCAGCTAAGAATGAGGTTATGAGCACGCTGTGAAAGTAAACGTCAAGAACTCAGCCAACACGCCTCGTCTGCATTATTTATAATTAGACAGACAACACATACACAGTGTGATTTTGTTTTGTTTACAAGGAAAGAAAAACAAAAGTTAAAAAAGGGAGATCATGTCATATATGTTGTATATATATATGTATGTGCTGCGGTTGCTTTAAGAACGTTGCGACAGCTGCCGTAAACGAGGTGCGTTGCTAGCCTGGTTGCTATGTTTCCGGTTGGTCGTAAAAGTGTTCGTCATGTGTTTGTACCCTGCTCAAATCTCTCAGTAAAGTTATTCATTGGATTATATCTTTTTGTTTTGAACTTTATTACACCTTGGAGCGCTTTTTCCGGTCCATTGTTTTTCCTGCTTTCGCTATCTGCGCCTAATGACTGAGCTACGTGTCTCAAGGGGCATTTCTGGTCGGGACGGGATTCGTTCCCAGGGATTCGAATAAAGAACCAACTCTTTTTCTTTACTATAGTGGTCTCGATAACGGGTACCAGTTCTCAAAAAGGGATTCGAGTCCAAGGAGTCGGTTCTTTTCTTATCGAACAACCGGGAAAACCGGTTTCGAGTATCATCCCTATGCATAATAAAAGACATCTTTTCTATAGTAATATATTTCCTTGATAAAAAAACACAGACAACATTACGCATCAATTAAATTAGTTTTAATCAGCCCCTTAAGTCATTCTTAAGTAAATTCCCGAATAGACGATATGTCTAATATTTTTTTATTTCTGACCGTCCAAAATGTTGAGACACACACGTACAACAGAGGATTCTCGTCTGTCTGTGCATCGCAAACACTGATCCTGCAGCCATTTGTGGAACTGTCTGTTTGCACATCCTTCAGACACGTGCTAAATAAAATGCTAAATAAATAATTCTCACAAAACGGTGATTGCGTGTGCTAAATAATTATATTTGCATCTTCTCTTCCCAGTATTGTGGGCGTTTTTTGACTATAGCATTTTGCATATTAATGAAGACGGATGCAAAATGGATTGCAGGCCTTATTCTGCTCACTTATCAGACACAGTCCACTTTGAACACGCTTAGTAGAACAGCTTTGCGTGTGTTATGAGGTTTGCACATGTTTTAGTACACGCAATCTTTTAGTAAATCATGCCCTAAATGTACCACTACCAATAATAATGTACAGCAGGGATCTCCAAACTTTTTCCCGGGCCACAAAAAGCATGCAGGGGTCGTTTTGATGTTTTCCTTTTCAAAACTATATTTTTCAAAATAATTTTTTTAAAGTTTGGTTTCGGGCATCCAAAGGGGTCTCAGTCTTAAAAATGTTAACAATAATGTATATCATTTTTGTTTACAGCGCTTAAATCTCTTGATCAACTTCAGATCTATCTGTCGATATAAGAAATTATTATTTTTGTATCGTTGTATGCCTTTTTTGTTATAGCCCTGTTTTTTATGGCAAAAACTTTTATTTTGATTCAATATGGTAGAAAATGGATGGATGGCTGGATTATTTTGTGAACAATGACAGTTTTTTTTAATCCTACTCAAATTCTCAGGGATCCAGAAGGGCCTAACACATAAAAGAGTTAAAAATAAGTCTTACATTATTTTATTTTTATTTTCAACGCTTAAATCTTTAGATCAACTTCATATCTGTCGATATAAGCTTTTTATGATTGTTTTATTTATTTTAAAGGTTTTTTGTCAGTTTGTTTTATGCCCTTTTTGTAAAAAAAAATATGGCAAACACACAAAGTGGAATATTTTCCCCCCAGTAAAATATTTAATGTGAAGTAATTGGAGCCTTCAATGGGTCAATAATTCATGAACAATATTGATTTTGATTCATTATTACTTTTTGAGCCATGACAGTTTTAAAGAAAAAACAGCCTGCATGGCAGCTTTGTGTTATTAGAATCAACACTGCAAATGTTTTTCTCATTCCATTTCACCTGTATGCTCTTTTATGAGTTTTTTTGTAATATTATTTTTAGAATGTTCCGCAGGCCATTAAAAAATTAGCTGCAGGCTGCAAATGGACTCCTCTAGCCTCTCAAATAGAATATTTCAATCAGTCAGTACTTTTCTAAATGTGTACAGTGCACACTCACCAGTTAATATTTGATAACCACATTCATTTTCGTAATTGAAAAAAATAGATTGACTCTTATTATACAGTCAAAATAAAGATGTGTTTAATCCATGTGGTTGGTAGGAGATACATACTGTAAGTGATTTAATTAACTATTGTCCGTTTTTAACACAAGGAGCTGTCGGGCCAGGAAGGTGATTATCTGGCATCTTCACCTCTGACTTTGGGAGAATGTGCAGACTCCCATCCTCCTTGTCAAAACCGACGCTCCAGGCGCCGGGCGATAAAAAGAGAAGGTGAGTAATAACACAGCTAGCTACTGTTGGAACTAATACTGAGGTTAACTCTTAAGTCACTCTCACAGTACAAAGAACACATGAAGGACATAAAATGCAGAAAAAAAAACTAGTAAGGGGTAAAATATCCAATTCTTAGATGCATTGTGATTCGGACATTTTTGTTGTTCGACATTGCTCACGTCAAAAGCTCACCAATGTGGCGATGTGTTACTGGAATGCATCAGCAGTTTTACTATCTACTTAACATGAACAACACAATGGTTACATCAGCATTGGAAAAAAAAAGTTCCTCTTAACCCAGAAGCAGAAACCCCTTTAGGTGTTTACCTATTGTGATTACCACAACATAATAATGGAAAATAAAGCAAACACTGTACTGTAATATGTATGCCATAAGTAAGACTTAATTTATGACCTTTGGGCAGAAAAGACATCATGGAGTTAAGCTGCAAAATTTTAACTGTGAAATGGCAAAAATAATTAAACTCTTGTGTTTTATTACAAATGCAATGTTTTTTTGTTTTTCAATTGCAAGTGATTGATGCTTATGCAGTGAGACAAAAAGAAAAGTTGTTGAAAACATGCATCAATATACATAAAATAAATATTAGAGATGTCCGATAATGGCTTTTTTGCCGATATCCGATATTGTCCAACTCTTAATTACCGATTCCGATATCAACCGATACCGATATATACAGTCGTGGAATTAACACATTATTATGCCTAATTTTGTTGTGATGCCCCGCTGGATGCATTAAACAATGTAACAAGGTTTTCCAAAATAAACCAACTCAAGTTATGGAAAAAAGTGCCAACGTGGCACTGCCATATTTATTTTTGAAGTCACAAAGTGCATTATTTTTTTGAACATGCCTCAAAACAGCAGCTTGGAATTTGGGACATGCTCTCCCTGAGAGAGCATGAGGAGGTTGAGGTGGGCGGGGTTGGGGGGGGGGGGGGGGGGGGGGGGTTGAGGTGGGGTGGGGGGTAGCGTGGGGTGTATATTGTAGCGTCCCGGAAGAGTTAGTGCTGCAATGGGTTCTGGGTATTTGTTCTGTTGCGTTTATGTTGTGTTACGGTGCGGATGTTCTCCCGAAATGTGTTTGTCATTCTTGTTTGGTGTGGGTTAACAGTGTGGCGCATATTTGTTACAGTGTTAAAGTTGCTTATACGGCCACCCTCAGTGTGACCTGTATGGCTGTTGACCCAAGTATGCCTTGCATTCACTTGTGTGTGTGAAAAGCCGTAGATATTATGTGACTGGGCCGGCACGCAAAGGCAGTGCCTTTAAGGTTTATTGGCGCTCCGATATTACATTTTAAAGCATTTATCGGCCGATAATATCGGCAGTCCGATATTATCGGACATCTCTAATACATATGCATCAATAACTGTTTCATAATCATATAACAGCTCTTGAATCATAATCAAATCGTTGAGGTGACCAAAGATTCCCTGAGGTTACCAAAGATTCCCGAACCTGATAAAAAAATTCAAATTAATGAAATAAAACTGTAATAAATTAAGAACAATTCCTAACTTTTAGCCCTCAGAAATTAACTCGCTGTTTTATCATCCCCACTGGCAGCTTCACCTTTAACTTTAAGATTATGACAATTAGCACAAGCCTTAAACAGCATAAACTAACCCTTTCTGTCCATATCAGTCGGTGTTCTGTTGGTCTGATATTAACAAAAAAGCAAGTATGGGATTATATGTGATAGCATGTAAAATGTGTGATATAATCTCTGATACAAGCAGTTCTGCAGTGTGTTTACTTGTGCAAAGCTGGATAGCCACTTAACATCTAATTTGTCTGCCAAAAAAACAAACAAGGTTGGTCACCTCTTGTATTGTCATTTATAAAAGGTAAAGATGGTATGCTACAGGCTCCTAGGAGCTAGCAGCTACACAAAAGCTAACTAAGCACACAAAGTAGTCATACATAAAAATTGTCCTTCATTGAACAATATTGCAGTCTAAAACAGCATATTTGTCAACATAACAAGTATCAAATAATTATAGTTGCAATCTGTGTATGTTTAGGACCTTTAAGGATTTACACATATGACGTCTCCAAGGCAGAAGCGTTTAAGGAATTATCCCGTAACAAACGTGTCCACATCATTCAACATACTGCATCATGAGAGCATAACTTCATGAATTATTGTGACTACTAGATGTCCCCCCAAAAACAATCACACTCCACCTCAACCTAAAGACAAAATATGTTAATTCCAGACGGTTAATAATTGGTAAAAACGTTTTTATACCTACCATTGTTCTCTGTTTGAGTCATTTCACTTGATGAAACCTTTTTTCACATTCCACACTGCAAAATAGTAAAAGTATGTACCTGTATGATTCCTGCCATCAGTATCAGCCAATACTCAAAGCTCTGATATCGGTATAATATCGGAAGTGAAAAAGTTATCCAATGTTATTTAATTATACCAATACCATAAAAACTCTAAATTAACTTTACAAATAAATATATAATTCACAACAATTGTATTATTTCAACCATAATTTGTTTGTCTTAGGAAAATAAATATAGTGATTTATATTTTAGGTCCAAATGTTGTTAGAAAAAATTTTGGTCCATCTTACATTTTAGCTGGACTTAATTTTTACCGATAATTAAAATATACTGAATGTACTGTAAATGACATCCATCAAAATATTTTACTATTTAAAATGAATACAAATGCAAGTTACGTTCAAAGGCTTATACAATTTCCCTCCTTTTTTGTATGTTTTAGATATAAGGATTTGTTATTCATTCAAAATGATTGTTCTGCTGCTGTAAGCACATTTTGCTCATGTATTATTTTAATCACTGTATTATGGATCTACATTCTTAATCGCCAATTGAATCAACCTTCTGAATCAAGATTCTTGCACTTTTACATTCACCCTGCTTCAATGTTTATTCCTGATTTATAATCAATCAATACTCAATCAATTAATACTTTAAGTTGTGTATTACTCTTCTGTTTTGTTGTAGCAGTGCATATAGAGGGAATTGTGCTCAAGTGTATCTCGAGGGCCAGAATGGACAAGGAATATACCTTTGAGGTAAGATTCTTCTACGCACACGTGCGCGCACACACACACACACACACACACATATACTGGTGATAAGCATGATTTGTCAATGAAGATTTGTCATTTATTAGCAAAGTTGTACAAAACCCAAAACCAGTGAAGTTGGCACGTTGTGTAATTCGTAAATAAAAACTGAATACAATGATTTACAAATCCCTTTCAACTTATATTCAATTGAATAGACTGCAAAGACAAGATATTTAATGTTCAAACTGAGAAACTTAATTTTTTTTTGCAAATAATCGTTAACTTGGAATTTAATGGCATCAACACATTGCAAAAAAGTTGGCACAGGGGCATTTTTACCTGTATGTACCTTTCAGCGTTAATGGTGCCTTCACAGATGTGTAAGTTACCCATGCCTTGGGCACTAATACACCCCCATACCATCACAGATGCTAGCTTTTGAACTTTGTGCCTGTAACAATCCGGATGGTTCTTTTCCTCTTTGTTCCGGAGGACACGACGTCCACAGTTTCCAAAAACAATTTGAAATGTGGACTCGTCAGACCACAGAACACATTTCCACTTTTCATCAGTCCATCTTAGATGAGTGCGGGCCCAGTAAAGTTGGCAACGTTTCTGGGTGTTGTTGATAAATGGCCTGCGCTTTGCATAGTAGTGTTTTAACTTGCACTTACAGATGTAGCGACTAACTGTAGTTACTGACAGTGGTTTTCTGAAATGTGATGATATCCTTTACACACTGATGTCGCTTTTTGATGCAGTACCGCCTGAGGGATCGAAGATCCATAATATTATCGCTTACGTGCAGGGATTTCTCCAGATTCTCTGAAACTTTTGATGATATTACGGACCGTAGATGGTGAAATCCCTAAATTCCTCGCAATAACTCGTTGAGAAATGTTGTTCTTAAACTGTTGGACAATTTGCTCACGCATTTGTTCACAAAGTGGTGACCCTCGCCCCATCCTTGTTTGTGAATGACTGAGCATTTCATGGAAGCTGCTTTTATACCCAATCATGGCACCCACCTGTTTCCAGTTAGCCTGTTCACCTGTGGAATGTTCCAAATAAGTGTTTGATGAGCATTCCTCAAGTTTCTTAGTCTTTTTTTGCCATTTGTACCAGTTTTTTTGAAACATGTTGCAGGCATCAAATTCCAATGAGCTAATTTTTGCAAAAAATAACAACGTTTTCCAGTTCAAACGTTTAAGTATCTTGTCTTTGCAGTCTATTCAATTGAATATAAGTTGAAAAGGATTTGCAAATCATTGTATTCTGTTTTTATTTACGATTTACACAACGTGCCAACTTCACTGGTTTTGGGTTTTGTATTTCAAATACAAATGGCTCATGGAAATAGACCAGGATTAAGGGTCGGATTTCGTGGCATTGAAAGTGAATAAGACACTTGAACAAAATGTGTATGCTACTGAGGCTGTGCTTGATATTTAATTTGATCTTTATAGGTACTCAACCACACAGTATATGAGTTATACTTATGGTGTTCTGACAATAACATTAGTTTCAATTGAGAATTGTCAACAAGAATAACAAACCATTGTTCAGGCGGTAGTGTGATCATCTCCTTTTTGTTACCTTGGTGTAATAACTTGTCCTCCAGGACTGGTGTCACAGAATAGTATTATATCAAATCTATGGATTTAGCAATATGAACATTTCATATCATGGTTATTGTGACCAAAATGATCACAGTTATTAGGACAATATTGTTGAATGTTCTCAAAAAGTACTAATACACACACTGAAAATCTTTTAACCAAGTTTATTTAACGAAATAAAATACAATAAATAGACTAACAATGTGCTTTCTTTGCAGAAGAAGCCTTAAATATTGTTCTGGCTTCTTAAGATACATATTTTTATTTGAGTGTTAAAATATTTGTGTCTTCCGTTTTGATTTGTTAGGGTTTCAAAGTGTTTTTTAAATTATTATTATAAAGGCAAAACGGGATTTGTATGTTTCACTTTTGGTTTATGTGACGGCACACGCATTCACTTCCTGTTTTAAAGACGTCCTAGGAATACAGATTCCTTATGAAGTCCCCTGTCATTCATTAACTTATATTTTATATGCATTTCTTCACACAAAACGAGCGGGGGGTCTTGACGTTAGAAATAAAACACATTCAGAATTTGGAATACACAAAAGTACCAAAAATGTGAACTGTTGGGTACCGATATCAATTTCCATGTGTGAATTGGTAATATATTGATTCAATTGTGAAAGCTGTCCATCCATTGGCATGGTGCTAGAATCCCCTAACCTTCTTGCCACCACCTTTTTTGTGTTGAGGTGCGTTTCAAAATGAATCCTGCTGCTTTTGTAGTGCCTTATCTGACATTTTGGCCAGAATCCGACAACAGCTGACTCACGCTGGTTTGGTCTTTACTTGCCCTCTTGATGTTGACAGGAAAAGCACTATCACTAAACTAACTTGGCCACTTGGTCACTCACTCCATTTCTTTATGTATTAAAAAACACAAATGAAATGATAAAAAAATACAACTTTAACAATACTCCTCTCTGAGCTGCCACCTTAACGTGGTAGAGGAGTTTGCGTGTCCCAATGATCCTAGGAGCTATGTTGTCCGGGGGCTTTATGCCCTCTGGTAGGGTCTCCCAAGACAAACTGGTCCTAGGTGAGGGATCAGACAAAGAGCAGCTCGAAGACCACTATGAAGAAAACAAACAAGGAACCCAGATTTCCCTTGCCCGGACGCGGGTCACCGGGGCCCCCCTCTGGAGCCAGGCCCGGAGGTGGGGCACGATGACGAGCGCCTGGTGGCCGGGCCTGTCCCCATGGGGCCCGGCCGGGCACAGCCCGAAGAGGCAACGTGGGTCCCCCCTCCAATGGGCTCACCACCCATAGTAGGGGTCATAGAGGTCGGGTGCGATGTGAGCTGGGCGGCAGCCGAGGGCAGGGCACTTGGCGGTCCGATCCTCGGCTACAGAAGCTAGCTCTTGGGACGTGGAACGTCACCTCGCTGGGGGGGAAGGAGCCTGAGCTAGTGCGCGAGGTGGAGAAGTTCCGGCTAGATATAGTCGGACTCACTTCGACGCACAGCAAGGGCTCTGGAACCAGTTCTCTCGAGAGGGGCTGGACTCTCTTACACTCTGGCGTTGCCGGCAGTGAGAGGCGACGGGCTGGGGTGGGAATTCTTGTTTCGCCCCGGCTCAGAGCCTGTACGTTGGAGTTCAACCCGGTGGACGAGAGGGTAGCTTCCCTCCGCCTTCGGGTGGGGGAACGGGTCCTGACTGTGGTTTGCGCTTACGCGCCAAACCGCAGCTCAGAGTACCCACCCTTTCTGGATTCACTCGAGGGAGTACTTGAGAGTGCTCCCCCGGGTGATTCCCTCGTTCTACTGGGGGACTTCAATGCTCATGTTGGCAGTGACAGTGAAACCTGGAGAGGCGTGATCGGGAAGAATGGCTGCCCGGATCTGAACCCGAGCGGTGTTTTGTTATTGGACTTTTGTGCCCGTCACAGATTGTCCATAACGAACACCATGTTCAAACATAAGGGTGTCCATATGTGCACTTGGCACCAGGACACCCTAGGCCGCAGTTCCATGATCGACTTTGTAGTTGTGTCATCGAATTTGCGGCCTCATGTTTTGGACACTCGGGTGAAGAGAGGGGCGGAGCTTTCTACCGATCACCACCTGGTGGTGAGTTGGCTGCGATGGTGGGGGAGGATGCCGGACAGACCTGGCAGGCCCAAACGCATTGTGAGGGTTTGCTGGGAACGTCTGGCAGAGTCTCCTGTCAGAGAGAGTTTCAATTCCCACCTCCGGAAGAACTTTGAACATGTCACGAGGGAGGTGCTGGACATTGAGTCCGAATGGACCATGTTCCGCGCCTCTATTGTCGAGGCGGCTGATTGGAGCTGTGGCCGCAAGGTAGTTGGTGCTTGTCGTGGCGGTAATCCTAGAACCCGTTGGTGGACACCGGCGGTGAGGGATGCCGTCAAGCTGAAGAAGGAGTCCTATCGGGTTCTTTTGGCTCATAGGACTCCTGAGGCAGCGGACAGGTACCGACAGGCCAAGCGGTGTGCGGCTTCAGCGGTCGCAGAGGCAAAAACTCGAACATGGGAGGAGTTCGGTGAGGCCATGGAAAACGACTTCCGGACGGCTTCGAAGCAATTCTGGACCACCATCCGCCGCCTCAGGAAGGGGAAGCAGTGCACTATCATCACCGTGTATGGCGAGGATGGTGTTCTGCTGACCTCGACTGCGGATGTTGTGGATCGGTGGAGGGAATACTTCGAAGACCTCCTCAATCCCACCAACACGTCTTCCTATGAGGAAGCAGTGCCTGGGGAGTCTGTGGTGGGCTCTCCTATTTCTGGGGCTGAGGTTGCTGAGGTAGTTAAAAAGCTCCTCGGTGGCAAGGCCCCGGGAGTAGATGAGATCCGCCCGGAGTTCCTTTAGGCTCTGGATGCTGTGGGGCTGTCTTGGTTGACAAGACTCTGCAGCATCGCGTGGACATCGGGGGCGGTACCACTGGATTGGCAGACCGGGGTGGTGGTTCCTCTCTTTAAGAAGGGGAACCGGAGGGTGTGTTCTAACTATCGTGGGATCACACTCCTCAGCCTTCCCGGTAAGGTCTATTCAGGTGTACTGGAGAGGAGGCCACGCCGGATAGTCGAACCTCGGATTCAGGAGGAACAGTGTGGTTTTCGTCCTGGTCGTGGAACTGTGGACCAGCTCTATACTCTCAGCAGGGTCCTTGAGGGTGCATGGGAGTTTGCCCAACCAGTCTACATGTGTTTTGTGGACTTGGAGAAGGCATTCGACCGTGTCCCTCGGGAAGTCCTGTGGGGAGTGCTCAGAGAGTATGGGGTATCGGACTGTCTGATTGTGGCAGTCCGCTCCCTGTATGATCAGTGCCAGAGCTTGGTCCGCATTGCCGGCAGTAAGTCGGACACGTTTCCAGTGAGGGTTGGACTCCGCCAAGGCTGCCCTTTGTCACCGATTCTGTTCATAACTTTTATGGACAGAATTTCTAGGCGCAGTCAAGGCGTTGAGGGGATCTGGTTTGGTGGCTGCAGGATTAGGTCTCTGCTTTTTGCAGATGATGTGGTCCTGATGGCTTCATCTGGCCAGGATCTTCAGCTCTCACTGGATCGGTTCGCAGCTGAGTGTGAAGCGACTGGGATGAGAATCAGCACCTCCAAGTCCGAGTCCATGGTTCTCGCCCGGAAAAGGGTGGAGTGCCATCTCCGGGTTGGGGAGGAGATCTTGCCCCAAGTGGAGGAGTTCAAGTACCTCGGAGTCTTGTCCACGAGTGAGGGAAGAGTGGATCGTGAGATTGACAGGCGGATCGGTGTGGCGTCTTCAGTAATGCGGACGCTGTATCGATCCGTTGTGGTGAAGAAGGAGCTGAGCCGGAAGGCAAAGCTCTCAATTTACCGGTCGATCTACGTTCCCATCCTCACCTATGGTCATGAGCTTTGGGTTATGACCGAAAGGACAAGATCACGGGTACAAGCGGCCGAAATGAGTTTCCTCCGCCGGGTGGCGGTGCTCTCCCTTAGAGATAGGGTGAGAAGCTCTGCCATCCGGGAGGAGCTCAAAGTAAAGCCACTGCACCTCCACATCGAGAGGAGCCAGATGAGGTGGTTCGGGCATCTGATCAGGATGCCACCCGAGCGCCTCCCTAGGGAGGTGTTTAGGGCACGTCCGACCGGTAGGAGGCCGCGGGGAAGACCCAGGACACGTTGGGAAGACTATGTCTCCCGGCTGGCCTGGGAACGCCTTGGGGTCCCACAGGAAGAGCTGGATGAAGTGGCTGGGGAGAGGGAAGTCTGGGCTTCCCTGCTTAGGCTGCTGCCCCCGCGACCCGACCTCGGATAAGCGGAAGAAGATGGATGGATGGATGGAACTTTAACAATAAGTTTCATAAAACTTAAAATGAACATGTTTGGTGTCAAACTGTTTCTCTGAGGTCTCATGGTCCTAATGGTTAGGTTTTGTTGAAGAGGACAGCCGGTAATTTTGGCATTCATACCTATACTTGTTGTTTGGACATAATAGCTCATCTTGCTCCATCTTGCCTGTCTGCTATTTTTTCTTTAGCATCCTAACAGAGAGGTTGTCCCACACTATATGCCCTAAAAATAAAATATCAACATTTTTCACAAAAAATTAAATTTACGATATATTTCCCGATCCCCCCCCCCCCCCCCCTTACGTTTTAAAGAAACCATTGAATACAAATTACAGAGATAATTCAAAACAAGTTTTGTGTTTATTTGATCAAAAACTAATAGATTTTTCAAATAACTACATTTTGAGCTTCCTCTGGGAATCAATACTTAAATGATAAATGATAAATGGGTTATACTTGTATATCGCTTTTCTACGTTCAAGGTACTCAAAGCGCTTTGACAGTATTTCCACATTCACCCATTCACACACACATTCACACACTGATGGCGGGAGCTGCCATGCAAGGCGCTAACCAGCACCCATCAGGAGCAAGGGTGAAGTGTCTTGCCCAAGGACACAACGGACGTGACAAGGATGGTAGAAGGTGGGGATTGAACCCCAGTAACCAGCAACCCTCCGATTGCTGGCACGGCCACTCTACCAACTTCGCCACTTCGGTCTTGATTAAAATATTTCTGTTTACAAAAATGTAACACTGCATATTGATAAAGGAAGTGCAAACTTAAAACTTCTGTCTTGAATAAAATACTTCTGTAAATAAAAACGTAGTATTATACATTGTATCCAAATCAAGTAACACATGGAGGACTATAGTTTGTCTCAGTAAGTGGATAAACAAAGGCTTTTGCATTCACACATTTTGGCGGCTGGCGGTGTGCAGAGTGACTGCTTTAGTGATTGCTCTGTGCATTGTGCTTCTTTCTCATCATACATTTTATCATCATACATACCTTGGGTTAATTATTTCTCCATGGTAAACTGATTTTTAGCCCTTTGTTTGTTTGCGGTTTTGTTGGCAAGAAGTGTATTTCCCGCACTCGACCTTTAGTTTTAGTTCCTGAAATGAAGTTTTTTGTGCTGCTGTCCTTTTTAAAGGGGAACATTATCACAATTTCAGAACTGTTAAAACCATTAAAAATCAGTTCCCAGTGGCTTATTATATTTTTCGAAGTTTTTTTCAAAATTTTACCCATCACGCAATATCCCGAAAAAAAGCTTCAAAGTGCCTGATTTTAACCACCCGTCCATTTTCTGTGACGTCACATAGTGAAGCCAACACAAACAAACATGGCGGAAAGAACAGCAAGCTTTAGCGACATTAGCTCGGATTCAGACTCGGATTTCAGCGGCTTAAACAATTCAACAGATTACGAATGTATTGAAACGGATGGTTGTAGTGTGGAGGCAGGTAGCGAAAAACGAAATTGAAGAAGAAACTGAAGCTATTGAGCCATATCGGTTTGAACCGTATGCAAGCGAAAACGACACGACAGCCAGCGACACGACAGCCAGCGACACGAGAGAAAGCGAGGACGAATTCGGCGATTGCCTTCTAACCAACGATTGGTATGTGTTTGTTTGGCATTAAAGGAAACTAACAACTATGAACTAGGTTTACAGCATCCATCCATCCATCCATTTTCTACCGCTTATTCCCATTGGGGTCGCGGGGGGCGCTGGAGCCTATCTCAGCGACAATCGGGCGGAAGGCGGGGTACACCCTGGACAAGTCGCCACCTCATCACAGGGCCAACACAGATAGACAGACAACATTCACACTCACATTCACACACTAGGGCCAATTTAGTGTTGCCAATCAACTTATCCCCAGGTGCATGTCTTTGGAGGTGGGAGGAAGCCGGAGTACCCGGAGGGAACCCACGCAGTCACGGGGAGAACATGCAAACTCCACACAGAAAGATCCCGAGCCCGGGATTGAACCCAAGACTACTCAGGACCTTCGTATTGTGAGGCAGATGCACTAACCCCTCTGCCACCGTGAAGCCGGTTTACAGCATATGAAATACATTTGGCAACAACATGCACTTTGAGAGTGCAGACAGCCCAATTTTCATCAATTAATATATTCTGTAGACATACCCTCATCCACGCTCTTTTCCTGAAAGCTGATCTGTCCAGTTCTGGAGTTGATGTCAGCAGGCCAGGGAAGCTAGGGTCGATAGGGGGTTTAGTTCGCTCGTCTGCGGGAACAAACTGCCGCCATTGCTTGCCGTGCTACCGAGGTCCTTTGTCCCTGAATTGCTCACACACTCCGGCAGATTCAATGGGGGTCTTGTGGCAGATTTCTTTGACTTTATCGTTGGAAATGCATCTGCTTTGAGTGTCGCAGGATATCCACACATTCTTGCCATCTCTGTTGTAGCATAGCTTTCGTCTGTAAAGTGTGCGGAACAAACGTCCAATTTCTTGCCACTTTCGCATCTTTGGGCCACTGGTGCAACTTGAATCCGTCCCTGTTCGTGTTGTTACACCCTCCGACAACACACCGACGAGGCATGATGTCTCCAAGGTACGGAAAACAGTCGAAAAAACGGAAAATAACAGCTGATTTGACTCGGTGTTTGAGAAAATGGCGGATTGCTTCCCGATGTGACGCCACGTTGTGACGTCATCGCTCCGAGAGCGAATATTAGAAAGGCGTTTAATTCGCCAAAATTCACCCATTTAGAGTTCGGAAATCGGTTAAAAAATATATGGTCTTTTTTCTGCAACATCAAGGTATATACTGACGCTTACATAGGTCTGGTGATAATGTTCCCCTTTAAATAAACTTTGTCGTGTGTGGTATTTTGTTCCACACCCGTTGACGCAAAACCAAAGTACTGGCAACACTTTTCTTTTCTTTGGAACAAACGTCTTGCTCTCGTTAGCATATGCATAGGCTATGTTTTGCTCGTGCTGCTCAGGAAGTAAGAGGACGGTGCAGTTTACGGAAGCTCCTGCTGGTCAAAAAGCATGAAAAAGATGAAAAAACAATTTTTTTATTCTTAAAATCGTCTGCAACAAAAAACTCCATAACAAAAAAATTCCAATATATGGATAAAATGGATATTTCGCCCAGGCCTACAGAGAGGTGTATGTTAATGAAAATGAAAACTTTATTTGATTTAATGCATTTTTTGACTGCCCAAATAAATACATACACAAGCGACACAAAAAAACATGGATATTTGAAACAAGAACTAAAAACATACACCATAACTGCTAAAGATCTATCTTATCAAGCTAATACCAATCTGGTTCTGATATTACTCTTGGTATCGACTAGGGATGTCCGATAATGGCTTTTTGCCGATATCCAATATTCCGATATTGTCCAACTCTTTAATTACTGATACCGATATCAACCGATACCGATATCAACCGATATATGCAGTCGTGGAATTAACACAATATTATGCCTAAATTGGACAACCAGGCATGGTGAAGATAAGGTACTTTTTAACAGTGACGTGCGGTGAGGTTCATGACTGGTGAGGCACTGACTTCATCACAGTCAGATTTACAAACATATGAACCCTAAAGAGTATCTTATTCACCATTTGATTGGCAGCAGTTAACGGGTTATGTTTAAAAGCTCATACCAGCATTCTTCCCTGCTTGGCACTCAGCATCAAGGCTTGGAATTGGGGGTTAAATCACCAACAATTATTCCCGGGTGCGGCGCCGCTGCTGCCCACTGCTCCCCTCACATCCCAGGGGGTGAGCAAGAGGATGGGTCAAATGCAGAGGACAAATTTCACCACACCTAGTGTGTGTGACAATCATTGCTACTTTAACTTAAATTTAACTTTACACATACAAACTGTAGCACACAAAAAAGCACATTTAATAAAAAAAACTTTATTATGGTCTTACCTTTACTTATAAGTGCGGGAACAGTGGTGTTCGTGTTGGAGGAGTTGTGAATGAATGAAATATGAAATCCGTGCTGCAGTCTGCAGGTGTACCTAATGTTGTGTCCCTGCAGTCGTTCACGGCTCCTCCGGCGCGAGAATTGTTGTTTTTGCACTTTTTGGCTTCTTTTTAAGTGACTTTTTTTGGGTGGATTCGGTCTTGCACGTGGAGGGTTTGGGTTTGGGCTTTGGTTGGTGTGGCGCTCCCGTCGGGGGGTGCAGTCTGCGGCGGAGGTGCAATAACCGGCACCAGGAGGCGGGATTACGCGAGCCTCAGCCAGTGCGTCTTCGCAGCAGTTTTATGATTGCTCAGCACAAGAAATACGTTGCACACATACAGTTGTTGACAAAATACACTGTACATTATATATCTCAGCTAACTAAACTATGGAAATGTGTAATATAATTCATATAGCAATACGGTCTCACTGCACAGAAGGCCAGCAGTTAGTCGAGTCCACAATCCATGGTGAGGCACAATTGAGTGACGTGCCTCAACTGGCTGCTGATCACCGCACCGTCTCTTCTCAGTATTTGAACGGCAAATGTGAAAATTCAGCGATTTTGAATAAAAATAATCTAAAACCGGTGAAGTTAAACGTAAAATAACTTTATAGTATAATCACTGGATACATATAACAATTTAATAATTTTTTTTTCTTTTTACGTTTTTTTTCTTTCCATGATGGCAGGTGAGGCCCCGCCTCACCTGCCTCTAGTGACCGCACGTCACTGCTTTTTAAAAAATAAAATAAAATAAGATAAATAAATTAAAAACATTTTTTCAATAAAAAAGAAAGTAAAACAATATAAAAACAGTTACATAGAATCTAGTAATTAATGAAAATGAGTAAAATTAATTGTTAAAGTTTAGTACTATTAGTGGACCAGCAGCACGCACAATCATGTGTGCTTATGGACTGTATCATTTGCAGACTGTATTGATATATATATTGATATATAATGTAAGAACCAGAATATTAATAACAGAAAGAAACAACCCCTTTGTGTGAATGAGTGGGAGGGATGTTTTTTGTTTTTTGGGTTGGTGCACTAATTGTAAGTGTATCTTGTGTTTTTTATGTTGATTTAATAAAAATAAAAAAAAGGATATCGATAATAACAAAAACCATACCGATAATTTCCGATATTACATTTTAATGCATTTACCGGCCGATAATATTAGCAGGCCAATATTTTCGGACATCTCGAGTATCGACTTTTGGATTTATCCTCCCACTCCAATTGGTAATCCGTCATTCATTTTCTATACCATGGACTCTGGGCAAGAGGTGGAGTACACCCTGGACTGGTCACCTGTCACTCACAGGACATACTATTCAAAGTCTCAAATTAGCTGATCATGCATGTTTTTGAGATGTGGACATGCTAACTGCACAAAGGGATGCACTGACAGATATTGAAACCCATAGATCTCTTGGCTGTGTGACCGACTGTGAAACTAACAAGACAGGTCCATCATAGGAAAACAGGACGGCATAACATGGCTTGTGGGTTATGTATCCCTTTTTATGAAAGCTTTTAATATCATCATAAAACCATTAAACGGATTGTTTAATGGAAGTTTTTGTACCTGCATAAAAATGTACAGTGACAGATGGAGATGAGAAACAAACCGCCTTGTTGGCTTGAAATGTATAATTAAGTCATTATCATTTCCCATCTGTTTCTAAAATAAACACATGTGCCGCATACACAAGCGTTTCCCAGACTTTTTTTTATGGAGACCTACTTGATAATGTGGCAGAACATCATGACCTAATTCCTAAAATGCTGTTGAGACATTTTTAAGTAGACCAGGAAATATGTGTTTGCAAAACGGGCCATTAGTTTAAGTACACATTTGAAATATAGATGAGTAGTAAGTTAATTTTGTTCAATAGGCTACAGAGAGGCTGTTTACTTTGTCCCAAATAGTTTTCAGGATGAAGAAGGACAACATGACATTAGCAGTTAGCCAAGTTTACATACTCATTGTGTGTATGTTTAGGACCTTTAAGGATTTATTTACATTTTTCTTTTTACATGTGGCGGGTGGAATGATTATAAAGAAGAACTTCTTTATGTCGACTGCCCTCAGCTGGTTGACTCAAGTCAATATAAGTGGTCGACAACATAACCAGAACTGAAACTAGCCCTAGCTTTCGCATTTGCTTGTGAAATTGTCGAGACACATAAGGAAAATGGATGAGGATGAAGGATTTATGGCAGTGTGTTGACAGTTAAACACAAACAGGACTTGCACTGTACGTCATATCCTCCTGAGAACCAGCATCATTTGCAGTCCACATTTGTGTTTTGCATAACTGCTATTTTCCCCTGAAATTTGTAGCTTTGACAAAAGAAATATAGTTCTCCGGAGCATATTGAGGGGAAAGTGAGTCTTTGATTCGAGATTGCTGTTTTCACTATGACTTCTGACTTATTCATTGTTGTATGTACAGTACATTTACACTCACTAATTAAGATGTTGTTCTAATCCCCTTGTAACTTTTCCATGTACTGTTTCAGGTAAAGTGGTCCGACTCTTCCTCTAGTAACGTGACCAAGACTCATCTGGAACTGGAAAATTTTCTTTTTAAGGTAAACTAAACTCGTTAAATTGTGCTTGTGTTTACAGTAGGTTAGCTTTCACGGTGCAATGTCTAATCACAAACATTGTGTACATTATAGAAAACCTCTTGAGTTTTGTTTTCCAGCATTCAGTTAATTTTGCACTGCCATAGTGAAGTAGTAATTTAATCGCTCCTCAATTTGGTACATAAATTTACTTGATTTACTAAGATGAAAATACCACGCACTAGGCAGCGTGTGCAAACAATAAAATAGCGTGTACTACATACTTGCCAACCCTCCCGGATTTTCCGGGAGACTCCCGAAATTCAGCGCTTCTCCCGAAAACTTCCTAGGACAAATTTTCTCCCGAAATTCAGGCGGACCTGAGTGACGTGTCGACAGCCTGTTTTCACGTCCGCTTCCCCACAATATAAATAGTGTGCCTGCCCAATGACGTTATAACTGTAGAATGATCGAGGGCGAGTTCTTAGTTTCCTATGTGGGTTTATTGTTAGGCAGTTTCATTAACGTCCTCCCAGCGCGGCAACAACACACCACAACAGCAGTCACGTTTTCGTCTACCGTGAAGCAGTTCGTCTGCCGTAAACAGCAATGTTGTGACACTCTTAAATGATAAATGGTAAATTTATCTCTAAACTCTTAAACAGGACAATACTGCCATCTACTGTACATGCATATGTGACATTAACATCTAGGGCTTTTAGAGAGTGCAGTGCACAACTGCGCACACAACAAGGAGACGAGGCAGAATGCATCATCAGAGAGGGTGTTCAGCATGGTTAGAAAAATAGTGACAGAGAATAGAACAAGGATGAACAATTCAACCCTTAACTCAACAATGAGTAGATGAGTGTTGTGTGTGTATATGTGTAAATAAATGAACACTGAAATTCAAGTATTTCTCTTATTTATATATATATGTGTATATATATATATATATATATATATATATGTATATATATATATATATATATATATATATATATATATATAGCTAGAATTCACTGAAAGTCAAGTATTTCTTATATATATATATATATGAAATACTTGACTTGGTGAATTCTAGCTGTAAATATACTCCTCCTTACTTAACCACGCCCCCCCCCCCCCCCCCCCCGTTCACCCCCCCCCCCCCCCCCCCCCCACCTTACGAAATCGAGGTCTCAAGGTTGGCAAGTATGGTGTACTATGAGTTTTGTGTGTTATCTACTAACATAAATAAATAAACAAATGAGGATTTTGCATGCACAAGGGGCTTTTACCACGGAGACATTTGATCATTTTCTGCACATTCATGTTACCAGCAGCACACATCTAAAATCTGTAACACCTTTTTTGAATCGCAATCTAGACAACAGAAACATGCGTATGCACACTGACACTTAATTCTTTGCGCGAGGCTGAGGATCGCATCACCAGCGCAGTTGAGCATCTGGAACGACTCAAACGTAAGAAAATGCACAATGAAAGATGTATTTTCATGTAGTAGATATCAGAGGTGTGGACTCGAGTCACATGACTTGGACTCGAGTCAGACTCGAGTCATGAATTTGATGACTTTAGACTCGACTTGACAAAATGTAAAAAGACTTGCAACTCGACTTAGACTTTAACATCAATGACTTGTGACTTCACTTGGACTTGAGCCTTTTGAATTGACATGACTTGCTACTTTCCCTAAAACCCAAAGATGAAAAAGTTATTCGGGAGCGCTCCGTATTTTTCATTGTGTACTTGTCTATCAGCGTTGCGTGTGTCAGCTGGTGTGGTCTCAGTACAACAGCCAATCAAATTAGATATACTTTGTTTTCATCACACAGCATTCATCCAATCAAATTGCAGGACAACCAACGAAGAAGACATGTCCAAACCACACGCCAGTGAACAAAAAATGATACCTAAAATAATTTTGTTTGGGTATAAAAATTACGAGGTGGTCAACACAAAACGGTTTGCAGTATGCAACACATGCGGTTCGAAAATTACTGATGGAGAGGCAACAACTTCCAACTTCGTCCGGCATTTGAAGTTGCACAAAGAACGGTAAGTTTTGAATGTAAGATAACGTTTATTGGCTAAGTAACGTGACTTTTATTTGCTGTGTAGTTAAATCAGTGAGGCTGTAAACTCACTGCTAACGTTATAACGTTATTGCAAACACGGGAATCTGTTGCAGTTCACTACCTTATTCATACTTTTTGTTCAGTGATTTTTTTCAAGCAGGGTTACGTTAGTCAATATATCACACGTAACGTTATACGGCGGTCAGCAACACCGCGTATTTTAGCCACCTAAAAAAGACAAAAATAGTAAAATAAAGGTCAGTTAAAATGTATACTATATTATGAATATGTGTACCGTTTTAGCTAGCTTTCTGACATACTGTTGGTTGTTTACCTCAGTGGTCCCCAACCACCGGGCCACGGCCCGGTACTGGTCCGTGGATCGATTGGTATCGGGCCGCACAAGAATTTTTTTTTTTTTTTTTTTTAATTAAATCAACATAAAAAACACAAGATACACTTACAAGTAGTGCACCAACCCAAAAAACCTCTCTCCCCCTTTTGTTCTGGGCATTGAACATGAAGACTCTTCCTTCACTGTTCCGAGTGGCCATGAGAGTCTTGGCAGTGCCTGCCTCCAGTGCTCCAGTGGAGCGAGTTTTCAGCCATGGTGGCATCATACTACGCCCCCATCGTGCACAAATGACTGACAGACTCTTGGCTAATTTGGTCTTTTGCAAATGCAATGCAGCATAGGGACCTGACATATAAAAAGTACAACTTTTTTGTTATGTTCACGTATATGTCATGTTTTTTCAATCTTAACACTTTTGTACAAATAAGTACATTTGCACTTTATTTTTCAATGTGTTTGTTCTGTAAAGGAATGAGTTAATGTTTAAAATGACTGGTTAATAGTGCTATTATAAAGTGCAATGTCAGCACAATTTTCTTTCCTGCAATTTAAAATGCACTTGTTTTAATAAATAAATACAGCGTTTGAAAAGCATACACAATCTGTGTTAATATATTAGTCTGTGGTTAAAAGGACTTGAAAGGACTCGAAACTCAAAATGCAGGACTTAGGACTTGACTTGAGACTTTCCAGTCTTGACTTTGGACTTGACTCGGGGCTTGCCTGTCTTGACTCGGGACTTGACTCGGACTTGAGGGCAAAGACTTGAGACTTACTTGTGACTTGCAAAACAATGACTTGGTCCCACCTCTGGTAGATATACAATAGTACCGGTAATATATTTCCTAAAAAAAAAAAATCACTAACATTTAAAAAAAATATTGAATGACACCTAAATGCATCAATTGAATTCATTTTAATCAGCCCTTTAAATCATCCAGCAGTTATAAAATTATAAAAGGAAATTGCTGAATATAGGATATGCCTAATTGTATATTTCTGTCAGTCCAAATATGTTGACACACACATTTAGGACAAAGGATTGTTTGTCCATTGTCTGTCTTTGTGTTACACGCTAGTATTTAACTGTTAGCAAACAAATAATACGATAGCACCTTCAGAGAATACAGTTAACAAACATATTATGTACACTTTGAGGTCAATGCAAGATGATAGGTTGATATTGTCACAGTAGCAACAAGCAGTGCTTTTTTTTGCGATATTTTGTTGTGTTGGTCTGTCTCCTCCTCCCAGGCTAGAGGATGATTCAGGTGATGATCGTTAAACAAAGAAAATCTGTTATTAAACAACGAGCTGGTTCTGCAGTCCAGCCTATTGATATCGCTGCTGTGTCTGAGCCAGATACCCAGTTTTATATCCCCAATGATGTCATCTTAGCTTCGTCAATTCCTTTCTCCAAAAGCTGGTTCCTTCCTGTATGTGTATTGGCCCATGATCAATACACATTGGGCCCAGAACGAGTTCCATGTGCGTCCGGCCATAGATCAAGTTGGGTCACCATGGGTATAAAGGCCAAGCCGGATGCTTAAACATGGAACATCTGTGAACAAGGGTGTGCCGTCTCTTACATCTGCCTTCAACCGTCCTCTGGGCCATCTTTCAGCTCATCTTAGAGCGACGTGGTGCAGTTTAGCATGCATGTGTGTGTAGCACCTAATGGCCCTTAAGTTAATATCTGTCAAAAATGAGCATAAAACTTTGTGTTGATACTGACACCACCCTGTTCTGGCATCATGGTAAAAAACATGTGACGTCATACTACACCAGCTACTACAACAGGGCAAGAAATTAGGCATTAGAACGACCACAGTATTTACATCTCTGTGTCTTGACTGATTGCTGGGTTTAATGTGACATCACATCCGGCTGCCGTCGCCTCGGACTCAAGCATTTGGTGAGAAAACACAATATTCCTTGCAAGAATCAAATGAAATGGTGAAAATGGTTCTAAAAGAGATTTTGGTAAAAGTTGTTACAGAATTTCTAAGATAGTCCATCATAAAGGTAAAGAATTTGTTAAAACAAACAAAAAAACTGAAAAGTCCAAGCTGTCACTCTTGCGAGTAAAATGAGTCAATAACACGCTAGAGTTTGCAGTGAGCATGTTTATGATTTATTTAATGTTCTTACCCTTTATATACTTGCAAAATAATATTTTTATTTTGGAAACTTCCACATGGATTTGCAAGATGGTGTTGTAGCGTGTATGCTGCAATGTTTACCACCAGTAAATAGTATTAATAAACTACATTAATAAACGTCTCATGTTCCATAGCAATCACTAAATATTGTTGAAACTAAACATTGCTGGACAACAGGTAAGCAATCTACCTCACATTGAAACATGAAATTCACTACATTAAAAAAAAATGCAGACATGAATTATAAATCACAGCAAATTGTTTAATTTGCAACAGATCAACTGTAAAAACGTATAAGTGAATTGAAAGACAACACAGAAAATAAAGATCACATGGCGTTCTATTCATCTTGTATGGAGTCTATTTTAACTTATTCTATCACTTCCTGGTTTGGTAACGTCAGTGTGGCCAATAAAAACAGACTAGGTGGTATAATCAAGGTGTGCCAAAAGACCATAGGCACTACCTTGAACCCCATGAACCAGATCTATCAGGCCAGAGTCATCCAGAAGGCGAAGGCCATTCTTGGTCAACCCTCAGCACCCTCTCTTCTCAGAGTTTAGACTCTTGCCCTCATGATGCATAATGGGAAGGCCAAAAACAACAGATACATAAGATCCTTTGTTCCCTCAGCTGTTGACTTTATAAATTAGCTTCTTAAACAAGCTTAGCTGCTATGCAGTCACTTTAGTGGGACGCGACGTGTGATGATTAGTTTTTTATTGTATTACAAATGTTTTTTGTTTTTAGCTCAATGCCTTCATGATGGTTTGTATGTTGTATGTATTGTATGTATCTGTACCTTGTTTTTACTGTTGTACCTTGTTTTTAATGACTACTGCTGCAAACCAAATTGCCCCTCAGGGACAATAAAGATTTTCTAAGTCTAAGTCTAAGTTCATTAACATCCATCAAATAGGTTACTTCCTTGGCGTGCTAGACAAAATCCATTCACGTGTACCACAATTCTTATTCATTACGATTTTGAATAATGAAAACTTGTAATGAATTTTCATTATTCATTACGTCGCTAGTCACTGAGCATGTACATCATAAATCAGCAGCCAAATGAGCTTTTGTAACCTGTAACCTATTTTGCAAATGTGCTATTTATTTATTTGTATTTATTTAATTATTCAAAAAAATAATTGTGAATTGAATCATGTGTTTTTTTAAGATTCACATAATCCCTATTACTTACCATGCACAAATAGTTTGAACATTGTCTTTCATGATAACAATTTAATTAATGCATCATCCAGATGTAAAGAAATTATGCATCCATTAACTTGTACTTCTACTCCTTCTGAGTGTAGAGGGAAGTGTGGTCAACCAGATAGTTTTAGAAGCCTACTTTGGTGATGTTGAATCTTTTAAATTCATAAGAGTGTATAGATACAATTTAAATTCATAAAAGCGTATAGATCCACTTATTGATTTTTATGATTTCCGGTTTGTGTGTTCACCTCTAAACCTTTAAAATACTCACTTCTGCTCAGATGAATGTAAATAAACAGGAGCCATATTAAAAATGTTTGCATTCCATATGAAAACCTAAAAAAGGGGGCGGGGTGTGCTCTTGGTCACGTGTTTGCAACACAGCAATGTTTAGCCTCAAGCCTTATCAATCAGTCAATCAAAGTTTACTTATATAGCCCTTAATCACAAATGTCTCAAAGGGCTGCACAAGCCACAACGATGCAAACAGGAGTGGTCCATCCTGGATCCCGACTTGCAACAGCTAGCGCGTCCGCCGTGGAGGCTGATCCGGGGTCATCTGATAACCTCTCAACACAGGAGAGGGGGGGGCAGAGGAGAAAAGAGAGACAGCAGATCAACTGATTTGATCAAATGATTTCCTACTTTGACAGTCCTTGAATGCACTAGAGTTAAATTAATCATGTACATTTATACCAAATAACCAATTAAATCGCAGTAGACATCTCCGTTTTTTTTATGATTTGACTTTGCGTTTGTACATGATTTTTATACAGTAGTGGGACAGTTGGTTACGCACTATATTGTGTTAATGTGTTCCAAATTCAGGTGTCATGTCAGCTTACTATCCTTTTTTTCTGCAGCTTCCTAAAGATCAGTGCACTGAGACCTTTGAGAAGGGCCTCCTGAGACTTTTGAGCCAAGGGGACTATTACGAGAGCAGAGAAGTCGAGGAAAGCCTCAGGTAGATTTCCTACACATGTTTTAAAGCTACAACACCCATTTCTGCTACCCCGCTAAGCAATGCATGCTTGCACACCAATACAAGCACACACACACACACACGCACACACACACACTCTCACAGAGAGGACATCAGTTTAATTTCTGTGGACCTTGTTGACTAGAGATGTAACAATATTAAGTAAAGATGTCAGATAATATCGGCCTGCCGATATTATCAGCCGATAAATGCGTTAAAATGTAATATCGGAAATTATCGGTATCGTTTTTTTTATTATCGGTATCGTTTTTTTTTTGTTTTTTTTTGTTTGTTTTTTTATTAAATCAACATAAAAAACACAAGATACACTTACAATTAGTGCACCAACCCAAAAAACCTTCCTCCCCCATTTACACTCATTCACACAAAAGGGTTGTTTCTTTCTGTTATTAATATTCTGGTTCCTACATTATATGTCAATATATATCAATACAGTCTGAAAAGGATACAGTCCGTAAGCACACATGATTGTGCGTGCTGCTGGTCCACTAATAGTACTAACCTTTAACAGTTAATTTTACTAATTGTCATTAATTATTAGTTTCAATGTAACTGTTTTTATATTGTTTTACTTCCTTTTTTATTCAAGAAAATGTTTTTAATTTATTTATCTTATTTTATTTGATAAATTTTTTTTAAAAGTACCTTATCTTCACCATAGGCATAATAATGTGTTCATTCCACGACTGTATATATCGGTTGATATCGGTATCGGTTGATATCGGTATCGGTAATTAAAGAGTTGGACAATATCGGGATATCGGCAAAAAGCCATTATCGGACATCCCTGATATTAAGGCCACGGTACAATATTATTGTGGAATATGTAAATAAAAAATAAAAAGACTTAAAAATGCCATAGTGTGTAAAATGAAGTAGCAGGATTGTTTAGGATTAACACGCTTACTATAATTAAACACAAACATAGTGCTAGAATATTCTAATCATATTTATTACTACAAACTAGGGCTGCAACTAACGATTAATTTGATAATCGATTATTCTGTCGATTATTACTTTGATTAATCGATTAATAATCGCATAAAAGAGACAAACTACATTTCTATCCTTTCCAGTCTTTTATTGGAAAAAAACAGCATACTGGCGCCATGTTCTTTCAACTTGCCAAATAAAACAAGGAAAATGTTACAAAAATGCACACTTTTAACACCCCTGCTATAGATAATAAAAAATTAAATCTGATAAATGTATCGATAAAAAGCAGAGTCTGACGACGCATGCACGTTTATCACAACTCTCTCGCTCTCTCTGTCTCTGCCCCTCCCTCACCAATGCTGCTACACACACAATTTGTTGTGTTTTTAACCTTCTTAACCCTGAAAGTACATTAATTAACCCTAACTCAAAATGCCGGACATTTGAGGCATTTATGAAACTCCGCCCTGACAGCTCCGCAAAAGAGGACATGTCCGGTGAAAAGAGGACGTATGGTCAGGACCTAGCCCGGTCGCTGCGAGCATGCTAGCAGCGATCGGTTTCACCGGATGTGAAACCGATCGCTGCTAGTCCTCTTTTGCTAGCCTGCTCGCAGCTAACGGGCTAGGATAGACTGACCATTCGTCCTCTTTTCACCGGACATGTCCTCTTTTGCGGAGCTGTCAGGACGGAGTTTCATAAATGTCTCAAATGTCCGGCATTTTGAGTATTGTTTACACAACGTGCAGTACGCTACTTAATATGTCCGTGTGGAAACTCGTTCGGTACACTTCCGCACCAGAACGAAACCCCCGTACCGAAACGGTTCGATACAAATACACGTACCGTTACACCCCTATTATTTTGATTATTGTTTCTCAGCTGTTTGTAAATGTTGCAGTTTATAAATAAAGGTTTAAAAAAAAAAAAAAAAAAAAACGTAGTCTGCGCATGCGCATAGCATAGATCCAACGAATCGATGACTAAATTAATCGCTAACTATTTTTATAATCGATTTAATTGATTAGTTGTTGCAGCCCTAATACAAACAAGTATTTTAAGTGCAAAGGGAAAATCCACTCTCTCTCAACTTTTACTTTGTGAGACGCAGTGTCTTCTACAGTAGACATTTTTTCTATCAGTTTAGAAAACGGAATTTGGTCAGAAAATTTACCTCACATTTAAACTTTTAATAATGTAAATACCTCACTTTGCTGGCTTCATCTTTTCCGGATGATCGTAGCTTCAGTGTGCAGCACGGTGCGTCTCGACCGAGTCTGTTTTAGCTTGGAACGCTCAAGACAGAGGTTATGTTTTCACCAGTGTTTGTTTGCAACATAACTAAGACAATTACATTGCGTATTGGCAATGTAACTGCGGAAGTGGGTCTTGGTTAGGGGCGTGGCAGTAATGTCATCACATTATTTGCTATGATGCCTATCTTTTCTTTAAAAAGGCAAACATTTTGAGGTCAATGCAAGATGATAGTTTAGGTAGATATTTTCACAGTAGCAACAAGCAGTGCTTTTTTTTCAGCTGCTGTGTTGTCTTTGCGATAAATCTCTTTTCTTACATAATATTGTTTTGGAGCAATATTGTAACACTGTAGCATCAACAGCATTGCTAAGTGCTAAACATACAAACTAACCATAATAAAACAAACAAACACTGTAATATTTCCATTCTCGCTGGGATGCCTACCGACAGGACGCTCACATAATCTCGTTTAGATAAATAATTAATCGCAATCCTCACAAAGGGTTAAAAAATTTGTCGCAACTACCGTATTTTCCGCACTATAAGGCGCACCTTCAATGAATGGCATATTTTAAAACTTTGTTCATATATAAGGCGCACCGCATTATAGAGCGCATAGAATAGACGCTACAGTAGAGGCTGGGGTTACGTTATGCATCCATTAGATGGAGCTGCGCTAAAGGGAATGTCAACAAAACAGTCAGAAAGGTCAGTCAAACTTTATTAATAGATTACAAACCAGCGTTCTGACAACTCTGTTCACTCCCAAAATGAATAAACAGCTGTTTTATTATTTTCCCCGAGGTAAAGTCAGTGGCGTGGTGTTTTGTTTATCTTTTAACAACAGCAAGGTATAACATGTAGTGCAACATTTATATCACATAGTGGAGGGCAACATTTCCCTGATTCAATAAACAGGTCAAAAACAGTGATACTGTTACGGTAAATCAAACGTTAGTGCAATCACAATATAGTAACACTCCAAATAGTGCAGAGCAATAACAATATATCAATAACTCAACGTTGCTCAAATGTTAATGTCACACAACACACAAAATAAACATGTAAAGCTCACTTTTACGAATCCCTCCAATTCTTCTTCTTCAGTGTACGAATTAAACAGTTGGGCGAATACGGCATCCAACATGCCTGGTTCCGTCTCGTCGAAGTCGTCATTAATGGAGTCAGTGTCGCTGCTGCTCTATTCCCGTGTTCTACTGCTTGACTGATCGTCTTAAGTTTAAACTCTGCGTCGTAAGCGTGTCTCTTAATAGGAGCCATTTTGGGGTTTTTACATAAACAAAGAAATGGAAATGAAACGGCACGCCTTGCGCAGTCATATATCCCAGCATGCACTGCGCGCTTCTTCTTCTTCTACGGGACAAAATGAAGACGGGGGAAAATGAAGTCGGCGGCTGCTTACCGTAGTTGCGATTGATTGATTGATTGAAACTTTTACCTGTTGGAGGCTCAATATTGGTCCATATATAAGGCGCACCGGATTATAAGGCGCACTGTCAGCTTTTGACAAAATTGGAGGTTTTTAGGTGCGCCTTATAGTGCGGAAAATACGGTATGTCTTTTTTGCAATCTCGGTCCATAGCCACATTTGTCTACTACCAGGTGAGAGATGCATAAATTATAATCTAGAATTTACTTTTACCAAGTATAAGACTAAGGAAGCAGCCGCCGTCTTATAGTGCGTCAACAATAGCAGCATAAAGTTTAAGTACCAATGATTGTCACACACACACTAAGTGTGGCGAAATTATTCTCTGCATTTGACCCATCACCCTTGCTCACCCCCTGGGAGGTGAAGGGAGCAGTGGGCAGCAGCGGTGGCAGAGCCCGGGAATCATTTTTTGGTGATTTAACCCCCAATTCCAACCCTTGATGCTGAGTGCCGAGCAGGGAGGTAATGGGTCCCATTTGTATAGTCTTTGGTATGACTCGGCCGGGGTTTGAACTCATAGCATTAGCTCACTGCTGTCAATGCGCAGCTGAAATAGTCCCTCAACGTTAGCGCTTATAATAACAAAATCACTCATATTTGGTTAATTTTCAGGTCACAACATGTAAATGGAGTATTGTTGGCTGTTTTGGGATGTTTTCTAGAGAGTTTTATGGGTGCAATAGAGGATATTGATATTTATTTACGATTTAGCTTATGTGTTCTTGTCTTAATTAAGAATTGTGAATGATAAACACCACATCTCTTTCCAATATTTGCGTATTTCCAGTATGATTGATCTGATAACATGGTCAGAGTACAGAAGCGTTACTTCAGTGATGTAGAATATACGGAAATTGCCAAAGATATACCGGAGCGGAATATTCAAAAGGGCCGACTGAATTTGTGGCTTTTTGTGATGTTTAAACGGTATTTTTACATGCTTTGCAGATTGTAAATACGATTGGATATGGTTTAATGCAGAGGTGCCCATTATGTCGATCATGAGCTACCGGTCGATCGCGAGCTACCGGTCGATCACGGAGGGTGTGTCAGCCAGCAGGCATGAAAAAAAGATACAAAATTAGCGATCATCAATCTACTTTCGTCACTTGATTGACATTTGCAGCACCCAAGGATCTTGTGAGATAACGCTCAGTATTAAGAAAAAAACGACTGACAGGAAGATGAGAAACACTTTTTATCTCAACAGACTCTTGCGCCGCACCTGTTGTCAAAACCCCAAAGACCAAGCGCACAGTTCCTGTCTTCACAATAAAAGTTCTGCTCTATCCTGCCTGTGCTAACACAATAAGAGTCTCAGAAAGCTAGCACACACAAGCTAGCAAGCTACGGAGTTTGCCGTCAATGTATTTCTTGTAAAGTGTATAAAAGCGAATATGAAAAAGGACAAATAAGATGCCAAAAACCAACCACTTTCATGTGGTATTAAAAAGAAAGGAGGACTACTGTGAATCCTGTCTAATTCCAATCAATGAAGTAATCAGAATCAGGTAATACACCGACTTATATTGTTGTCCTTATAAAAGAAAATAATCTATATGTTATGGTTATGGTTATAGTTTGAGTTTATTACAACATGATACATGTGTTAAACATGCTTGTATTTTTATTAAACACCTTTAACATGTTAACAAAAAAACATCTGTTTCATAAATAAATAAATATTAGTTATATATATATATATATATATATATATATATATATATATATATATAGCCTATTATTTGTGTCTATATATATATATATATATATATATATATATAGACACAAATAATAGGCTATATATATTTCATACTGTAATGACACCTACATTATTAGGTGTTGTTAGCTTAAGATTGGCAATAAAAGTTAAAAAGAGCATCGGATTTTGTGTGACTTCTTCTGGATGCTACAATACATTATATTTAATTAGTTTTCATGAAAAACACCCTAATCTTTAAAGTGTGGCGGCTTTTATTAATTATATGTAAGGAAAACCCTGGTACTGCATACCCGAAAACATTGCACATTACACACTGCACATATGTACACCAGAGGAAATAAACACAGCACTTCAAGACATCAAACCTTATCAGCCATCTGTAACGCCATTATCGCTATGACAGTGTTTTTAAAGCCTACGAATATGCCTGCTGTTAAATTAGCTGCCTCAAAAAACAAACTGAAGTCAAATCTACATTTTAAAAATACTACATAAATTGGTTATCGGTATCTGTCTTCAGAAGCAGCAAGTTATCTCTATTGCCGGCTTAAAAAGAAAATATTTTGCATCCCTAGTAAGCACCACATCATGTCGACTACAAGAAAAGTTAATACCGTATTTTTCGGACTATAAGTTGCAGTTTTTTTTCATTGTTTGGCCGGGCTCCAGTGCGACTTTTTTATTATGCATTTTCAGCAGGTGCGACTTTTACTCCGAAAAATACGGTAATTCAAAGACTGATGCTATTATTATTAATTGCAAAGACATGATTAAAAGTTGGCCTTCTTTTTGGACATGTCGAATGTTGTTACTGTGATTTTATTTCATGTAACATGTTCACCAAGTAAGATCGTTGATGATTTTTTTCTTGGTGCTCCTCCATTCAGGGAAAAGTTCCTTGCTGCCCCTCCAGTTTTCAGACAGGCCAGAAAGGTGTGCAGCTTCTTCAACTGTGACTCCAGTTACTCTACAAAACTTTCTTGCTGCCGATGTAAGTATTTTCAACACAGCTGATCTGATCAAATGTTGTGTTCTTTACCTACAAGCCCAAACATGACGTTTTTCTATTCAGTGAAAATTCTGCGCACGTTTACTTGCCATCAGAGCTGATGATTACTGCAGGGAAGACTTTACAACACATGTGTTGTGTGATGTTCTTCTCTCTACAGGCAACTCCCAGCTGGGGAAAAACTTCCAAGGAAATATTTCTGACGCTTCCAGTCAGGACGAAGGTGATAGCTCAGCAACCTACTCTTTTTCCTCCGTGATGCTAAAATTACTGCTGCCATTAACCATTTTTTGTGTGTTTTGTTTTGACTTTTAACTAGTCATGTGAAAAACATGTACTCGGTTTACGTAAAGTTACTTTTCTCCGACGGTGATGTTAGTCGAGTTTTAAGTTAACTAATATCTAAATAAACAGTTAAGTCAGTCACACTGTACACAGAACATATCAAATGCATCTACAATACAGTCATAAAATAATGACAGTATTTCCCACAGACTGTTATGCAGCATGGCTGGGACAGTGTTAATATGTCATAGTATATTATTAGCTATAATACATTCAAATGATAAACAAATGTATACAAATATGTGTTATTCGTATTCGTATTAAAATAACAATGAGATCTCCATCCTGCGCCACAGTCACTTGGTTTTTCCCTAAAATAAGGAGTAAAAAGTCACATACAGTACATAGCGTGCTTGCTTGTGCTGCCGAGAGACTCTTTCCCAATTTTAAAACTTTAATTTTCAAAAAGACTTAATGTAGTCGTGTTTTGTGGAACATGATTAAAATATTAATTGGAAGGCAAGATCTTGAATAAAAAATATCATTTTTTGCCCCAATTTTTTTTACCTTGTGGCAACCCTAAATGTACTTGTAGCGGGCCGCCACAAGTAAATGACTGTATTGAAAACACTGAAATTGCAAACATCTTCATCTAATTGTGACTCTTCAAAAGTTAGATTAGCCTTTATCTTGACTGCATTAAATATACAAGAGAAGTCAGACACCAACAGTTCCATTGTAGTGTGTTTTATTCACATAACATTATTTGCATGACGTGCTTTAACATTATGAACATTCTTTAAGGCCCACTTGGAATCAGACCTTTTTGATAAAATGGCATTTAAAAAAGTATTATTTATATTATTTCAGAAACTATGTAAATCCAATTAATCTGCTCCAAACACTCAGAAATAACACACTTCACTTTCATTTTTTTCTGTACATCTCATGACATTTTATATACAAAATCTAATTATACAATATGTTTTCTCATATTTCTTCAACGTAGAATCATACAGCCAGAGAGACAAGAAGAAGCATGGAACCAAGAGTACCAGTCAATGGTGAGTAAAATAACTATTATTTTGAATAGTAGGAAATAGTTTCAGGCAAACATGCATACAATACTACTGCGGCTTATTTGACCCAACACGGGAAACCTCACCCGGCCCGGACACGGAAAGGATTGACAGATTGATAGCTCTTTCTGGTTTTTTTTTGTCCTTTATTGTCTTTAGTCCGTCTTGTGCAAAAGGCCCTCGGGGAGACGGTCGAAGGGGGCCTCACGTTGCCGAGCTCAGCGTTCCAGCAGAAAGGAGGAAGAGAAGCTGCACCTTGAGGAGCACGCTGGAGTGTGAACAGGTGAGCAGGATAGAACACCAGTGCTTGCATACAGTATATTTGAGGGATGTAACGGTACATGTATTCTTAACGTGACTTTTGGTACGGATCTTTCGATGCAGTACAGAAGCGTACCAATTTACCCCCACATGCTAAACATTAAGTGTGTCTCTCTTCTATTTCGTAAAAAAATACCTTGATTTTATGTTTTGAATAGCTAATAATATATATATAATAATATACCAATTTTCGCTTACCGTATTTTCGGGACTATAAGGTTGAGCTCACCCACCTCAATACTTTTGAAGCGTTGGAAGGGGTGATAATGGTCTTAAATCGAAGATGTCAAGAAAAGCTGTTATTCTGTATGATTATAGCAAATTTAAATGACCATATAGCTTTTGAACATCCCGTGTTCAAGTGAATGAAGGACATTCTTACTCAACAGCCATATGTCACACTAAGGGTGGCCGTATAAACATTGCCAACACGGTCATAAACATGTGCCATATTGTGAAACCAAACTAAACAACAATGACAAACACATTTCGGGAGAATATTTGCACCGCAACACAACATAAACACAACAGAACAAATATCCAGAATTCCCTGCTCTACCAACTCTTCCGGGACGCTACACTATTTTATTTGGTACAGAGTGTAATTATAAGTGTGACTAGTAGATGGCAGTCAAACATAAGAGATACGTCTCAAGTAAACAACACCAACATTTTAAATGTTTCATTGAACATTACACACGGCACTCA